>NC_086321.1:222707394-223012923 GCF_036172605.1 Pelobates fuscus | reverse complement strand
CAGCAATAGCCCCGGGTGGGACCCTTGTGCTGCCATGGCATATAACCAGGAAAAGAAAATTACGGTAAGTATGAATAAATTTTCCATTTTCCTGGCCATATCCATGGCAGCACAACATTGGGTAATACCCAAGCAATAAACCAGGGAGGGAAAGAGACACAGACTCAAATTTTTTCTTTTAAATGCAAAGTGTATTAACACCACAACAAGTGAAAGACACAGAAATCAGGTATTGGATACAGACAGGACTGACTTAGCAAATTGATCAGACAACCCTGCTCTGACATCAATTTGGTAGCTCCTAATGAAAGCGTTAGAGGAAGACCATGTAGCTGCTTTACAAATGAGTTCAGGAGAGACATTAGCTGCGGCTGCCCAGGAAGAAGAGAGAGCCCTAGTGGAATGGGCTTTAAGACCCACAGGGACCGGATATCCGGTGGACTGATAAGCCAGAATGATAGCCGCTACTATCCATCTGCTAATGGCAGATTTAGGAGCTTGTGAGCCCTTTTTACAGCCGATATGAAGGACGAAAAGACTGTCAGAAGAACGCCAAGCAGAAGTCCTATCAATATACATCCGTAGGCATCTCACTAGATCCAGAGAGGACAGGTCAGCAGAATTCCCCATTTCATGGGAGTCCGACCTCAGAGATGGAAGAACAATATCCTCATTGATGTGAAAGGAGGAGGTGACTTTAGGTTGAAATACAGGAACCGTACGGAGGACCACTCTGTCCTTGTGAAAGATAGTAAAAGGCTCCTTGATGGATAGAGCATTGAGCTCAGAAACTCTCCTGCCAGAGGCTAGGGCAACCAGCAAGGCAGTCTTAATAGAGAGAACCTGTAGGGAAACCGAATCAAATGGTTCAAAAGGTTTCAGCTTCATGGCATCCAGAACCAGAGGGAGATTCCAGGATGGGACAAATGGTTTAATAGGAGGTTTCATCTGAAGGACACCTTTGATGAATCTGATGACATCAGAGTCCAGTGCCCATCTACGACTGGTTAGGGCGGACAAGGCTGAAACGTGTACCTTGAGAGTGTTATAGCTCAGCCCTTTAGCAAGGCCAGATTGCAGGAAATCCAAAATATTAGAGGAGGAAGGATCTTGAACATCCACATTTCTGTGAAGGGCCCAGTCGGAGAAAACCTCCCACACTCTATAATAAGTGGCTGAAGTGGAATGCTTACGTGCCCTCAGCATAGTATCAATAACGGCCTGGGAGAATCCTCTGTTCAAAAGCCGGTTCCTTTCAGTTTCCAAGCCATGAGGTTGAGAGAGACAGGGTCTGGATGCATTACAGGACCCTGGAACAGAAGATCTGCATCTTTGGGGAGTGGGAGAGGAGGTTCCACCGAAAGACTCAGAAGCAGAGGAAACCAAGGTCTCCGAGGCCAATAAGGCGCAATCAGGATGAGAGACACCTGCTCCGTTCTCAACTTCCTCAGGAGCGGTAGAATTAGTGGAAACGGGGGGAACGCATAGCCCATTCTGAACCTCCAGGGGCTTGATAAGGCATCCCTTCCCAGTGCCAGGTGGTCTTCTTCCTTCGTGAAGAAAAGGGCTACCTTCCTGTTGGCCCGAGTGGCTAGAAGGTCTACTTGAGGGAGACCCCACATGCCCACAATCATGCGGAATACCCTGTGAGATAGGCACCATTCCCCTGGATCTATTCTGGATCTGCTGAGGAAATCCGCCAGTTGATTCCGTTTCCCTGGGAGATGGATGGCTATAATGCCCGCCAGGTTTCTCTGAACCCACCACATCAGGTGATTCATTATTTCCATCATCTTGCAGCTCCTGGTACCCCCTTGGTGATTGACATAGGATACTACGGTGGAGTTGTCCGTCCTTATCTTCACCCATTGACCCTTGAGATGGATCGAGAAGTGCTTCAAAGCTTTGAGGACAGCCAGAAGTTCTAGCAGATTGGAATGAACATTGCTCGTCCTGAAATTCCATTCTTCCTGCGCAAAGTCGTGGAGATAATGAGCGCCCCAACCCCACTGGCTGGCATCCGTTGTCACAGTCCTCCATGCGATGTCCCCTAATGGAAAACCTTTGGATAGGTGTTTTCTGTTTAGCCACCAGATTAGAGAATGGCGTACATTCAGGGGAAGCTTGATGGGCTGAAACAGGTTCCCGGATGAGAATTGACTCAGGAAGTTGGCTTGGAATGGTCTCATTCTCCACTGAGCCCATCTGGTCATACCTATTGTGGAGGACATGGAACCAAGGAGGCTCATTACAGCCTTTGCAGGGGCAACCGAGGATTTCAGCATTCTTCTCAATAACCTCCTGAGTTTCAGTATTCTTACTGATGAGAGCTGGACAGTACCCTTCAGAGTGTCGAAGTGGGCACCTAAGTAAACCATAGATTGCGTTGGGTGGAGGTGGCTCTTCTTGGTGTTGATCTTCCAGCCGTGAGCTTGCAGAAACTGAATGCTGGTAATAGCCTGGGATGTCACTGAATCTACGTTGTTTCCTAAGATCAAGACGTCGTCCAAATAATGGTAAATAGCAATGTTCTGCTTTCTGAGTTCTGCGATGAGAACAATCAGGACCTTTGTAAACGTTCTTGGGGCTGTGCTCAGTCCAAAGGGGAGGGCCCTGAACTGGAAATGACCTTCTTCTACAGCAAACCTCAGAAACTTCTGATGGATTTGGGCAATGGGTACGTGAAAATATGCGTCTAATAGATCTATAGACAGCATCCATTGGTTGGGGGCGACACAACCTTTATTATAGATTGCAGAGATTCCATTTTGAATCTGCGAATGTGCAGATGCTTGTTCAGCCTGTGTAGATCCAGAATGGGTCTCCATTCCCCTGAGGATTTCCTTGTTAAGAAGATGTGGGAGTAAAACCCTTGAGTTCTTTCGCCCGCTGGCACTCTGACGATGACCTTCTCCTTCTGCAAGGAAAGGATGAAGTTTTGTAGGGCCATGCACTTTTCCTTGTCTCCTGGCCACTTTGTGAGGTGAAAGGACCTGTTGGGGGGATGCTTGAAGAATTCTAGCAGGTAACCTCTCCGAATAATATCCAGCACCCAAACGTCGCTTGTGGAATCGGTCCATCTCGGAAGATACTGGAGAAGACAAGCCCCGACACCTTCGGTTTTGGGCAGTACGTAGTCATAGATTCCTCGGATTTTTAAAAGGAAGATGAACCGCGTGACCTGCCTCCTCTGTTTCCAGAAGGGGCTCCTCTCCCCGGTTGAAATCTGGAATATTCCCTACCAGGCTTGTAGGACCTACTGTCACGAAAGGAATGGTACTCTTTCCGGGCACGAAAGGATCCTTTATACTTCCTCTCTTGGGGTAGAAAGGCTTTATTTCCTTCAGCCGCCCTCTTAATGCATTCATCCAAATTCTTGCCAAATAACATATTCCCGTGAAATGGCAGAGAACACAAACTATTCTTGGAGGAAGCATCGGCCGCCCAAGATCTGAGCCAGAGTGCCCGCCTGGAGGAAACCGAGAAGGACATATTTCTAGCAAGGTTTCTCACCAGATCCACTGCGGCCTCCGAAGAGAAATCAATCGCTAGACGCATATCCTTTAGGGCATCAACAATAGAGGAACGGCTTCTGCCACTCTTGATGTCCCCTTCCAGCTCCTGCAGCCAAACCTTCATAGCTCTTGAAACAGATGTGAGAGCAACGGCAGGGTGGAGACTTGTGCCTGAGGCTACATAGGATTTAGACAGGTAGTATTCCATCTTACGATCCATTGGATCCCTGAAGGAGCCTGCATCATCCACTGGCAGGGTAGTGCGCTTGGCTAGCCTAACCACCGCAGCATCAACTTTGGGTGGAAGATCCCATGTTTCAGCATCTTTGGAATCAAACGGGTATAACCTGGAGAACTTCCCTTTTGCAGATGATCTCCTATCAGACCTGGACCATTCTTCTTTAATAAGGTCACTAATAGTGGTATGCACAGGGAAAGCCGCTTTTTTCCTTCTAAGATCTGAGAAATAGCGGTTAGATGTAGAGGGTTCCTCCTCTGAGGGTTCTTTCAAGGTAAGGGTTTCTCTGACCCGAGCAATCAAATGATCCACCTCCGCAGGTACCAGGAAGTCAGGATCAGGCATAGCATCCTCCTCCGAGGAAAAAGCCAAGTCTCTCAGCGAAGCTGTATCCATAAACTCATCCTCCGAGTTATCAGGAGACCAATCTGACGGCTCAGAAAATCTAGGTCGCTTGTGGGTCTTACCAACCTCTCTGATGCCCCGGGCAACTGCCTGCTTGATAAGCTGCCTAAAGTCCGGTGTTGACTGAGAAGGTCCAGCAGCTGCTGAGAGACAATTCGAACAGAGACGTTTCCCTTCTATGGCTCTGTTATCACAGGATATACACAGCGTCCCTTTGGGCGACTTCCCTTTGGACGATCCTGAAGTCTTTGTACTTTTATCACTGCAATACACCAAACGTGAACATTAGTACATTACCACTCTTTTATTTATTTATAATATCAATATCAATTTTTGTCCAAAAAGGATGGCTTACCTATATCGCTTAGATTGTGACCTATTATGATGAGAGGAATCCGATTCCCTGGATCTTGAGCGCGAATCCATCTATAAATAATAGATGGCACAGCATTACTAAAACCAAGAAGAAAAACTACAAGAAACCAAACAAAAAATGGGAAAAAACTTACTTTTAGAAGAAAAAGGAACCTGAAAAGGCGAAGAACCAATAATCCCTAGATCTCCACGGTGCCAGAAACTCTCCAGGAAGCTGAAAATGCAAACTGACCAAAAAAGGAGGCCTGGCGCTTTAAAAGGGCGTCTGACGTCATCTCGCATGCGCAAATGACCGAAAAGACGCGCGAACGGCCTAATTAGAATCAAACGAACAGATTTTGCCTGCAAACGCGCTAATACGTACAATGGCGTTCGCGCGTTTATGCGAATGAAGCCACGCGAACGCCAGAAAATACCGAATGCCGCGCATGCGTCCCAGAGTCCCCGAAAACCGCGCAGGCGCCCAGGAGACCCCAGAACGCCGCGCAGGCGCACAGGAAACTCCCGAACGCCGTGCAGGGAACCATGTACCCAGGGGAACCCAGAACGCTTCACAGCAAACCTTACAGAGAAAGTGTGTACCTATATCGCTTCCAGAAAACTAAACCACTCCTGGAAGAAAAAACCAGCAGGTAAATACCAAACCATATTACCTTGATCCTGGTGGGGAAATACCAAACCGGAACCCAGCCAAATTCCATGTTCCTTCCCATATTACCACTGGGAAATTGGAAGGAAAAAACCCCCGGTCATTAAAGGGGTTCTCTCCAGGGGGACACCTTTGCACAGGGCCGTATACTGGAGACTTCCCAGGGGAGAGAGGGTGAACTCCCCAGGGGCCAGAGGAACTAATCCTCAGGTAAGCCATAAAAGAAAATTTAGCAGTCTGAAAAGACCGACATGTCCTAGGGATAGGACAGGAAAAAAAGACTGGGGAAGGAGGAGCAGGAGGTGGTACTTATACGGCTTAATTATTATTCCTGTCCAATGGGGATAGGGAGGAGCTACCCAATGTTGTGCTGCCATGGATATGGCCAGGAAATATATATATATATATATATATATATATATATACACATACATACATACATAATTGCTATCTATATGTGCACATTGATACTGTGGGGCCTAAGTCTCCCAGATGAGTCTGGGCCCTCCAGGATTGCCAGGCTCGTGATAACCATCATCGTTGTCACCCCCTGAGGGTGGCCCTGGTCTCAGTCCCAACAGTCCTGAGTGAGCTGCTTTTAATTCACAACCTGGCTGCAGACAAGAAGTATTTTTCTGGAGTGAGGGTAGGTAGCAAAAGAGGCAGGCTTATAGTACAGCATTCTTTGAAACATTAATATTTAATGCAAAAAAAATAGAGCATATTAATGACACCAAAACCTATCAAATGCATTAAATTGTTGTGGTGCAAGGAGTGTCCCTTTAAATTTCTAATGAACTATTGCTGAATTTCCTAACCTGACCACCAGGGACTCTTTTATTAGTAAGAGCTGTGCTGAATGTGATACAAGCAGACCACTTATCTCCTAAAAACTTGAATATTTGGGGTGCGGGGCCTGACAGCCAAGATGGCTGGACATGTTCTGTGAAGGCTCCGGCACAATAGAGCTATATACAAGTCTGTATTGCACAATCCTGTAATCGCTGGCGGTTCCCTTATTTACCACTATAACGTCTTAAAGCATAGAACTTAGTAGGGCTAACCATACAGATATCTTAGCCATAATTTTATATAGTTAGTAAGAGATCCTCTATTTAACATATATAAATAATTGAGAATACAATATAAAACAAGGATTGTCTTGGAAGCAATAGTTTTGTCTTTTAGATATTTATTATATAAAAATATAAATATAGACATATAAAATCCATTATAGCAGAGTTTATAAGATGAAATTAAATGCTTGCAAATATCATTAATAGGTTAACATACCCTTCTGAACATGTCATCATGTCAGCCTCTCAGTCATTTTAAGATGGAGCAACGTCTGTCTCCAAGTCTCTCCTCTGTGTCTTAACATTTTAAAAGTACACCTATTTATACCTTAGGTGTTGTCATTTTAGAGTCACCATAGTTCATATATGAAAAAGTAACTTGTCTACTTTAAATCAATTTAGGACCTCCCTTAATTTGGCAAAGATACAAGGCAATAACTAAAGGGTGCATACGTCATGGAAATTTTCCTGACTTAGTTCAAGATGGCATCTTAAAGTCTGAATAGCTTATCTGTTGTTTATACTAAGACGTAAGTGCACAGTCGTGGGAGATTCCTGGATTTGGGGAAGTTCCATTAACTTGGGGTTACCACAGTATATTGTGTACTGAAAGAGTCGTAGTATAGCCTTGAAGCTTGTTTATGCATTATTGTTATTGTAATTCGTCTGGGACAAAATGGTGCAAACATATTATGCACTGAGGTCATTGCTTAAAGAAACAGTTATGAAAAACAATATGTTCCATTTTATAACACCCTGTCAGTTTGCAATATCTCTTAAAGACAAAGTACACAGTTTAAGAAATACAACATTTCATTCTAAAACTTGTAATATTTGCATTTGCCCATAACAATCCTGCTCTGGATGCAACTTCCCACAACTATAATCTAGCCAGTGTTAATTCTAGCATGTTATACTATGAATATCTTAGTTTTACTCAACTCCTACCTAGCACATACCATGCTTTATGCACTACCTTACCTTTGTTTAAAGGACCACTATAGGCACCCAGACCACTTCAGCTCAATGAAGTGGTCTGGGTGCCAGATCCATCTAGGGTTAACCCTGCCTGCTGTATTATGTTTACATATGAGTTAATCCAGCCTCCAGTGGCTGTCTCATTAACAGCCGCTAGAGGCGCTCCTCACTTCAAATCACAGTGAGAAAACGCCAGTGTCCATAGGAAAGCATTGAGAATGCTTTCCTATGGACTGACTGAATGCGCACGTGTCTATTGCCGCGCATGCGCATCCAGCCGATGACGTCGGGAGAAGGAGGAGAGTCCCCAGCACCGAGGGAGCCTGGCGCTGTAGAATGGTAAGCGTTTAACCCCTTCCTGCCCCTAGAGCCCGGCGGGGAGGGGGGCCATGAGGATGGGGGGGACCTATTACCACTATAGTGCGAAGAAAACAAGTTTGTTTTCCTGGCACTATAGTGGTCCTTTAAGCTTGCATTCCCTCAGATCTTATGTTTAGACCAACAGTTCAGCCTGCTTATTATACCCATAAAAATTTGCAATTCTCTCATATGTCATGACACTATATCTCGATGTATGTTCATCATATGCTTGAAACTGCTATTGTAGCCTCTCAAGCTTGTATGTCATTGTTTGCACAATAAAAATAAAGAAAATATATATATATAAAGAATATATATATATATATATATATATATATATATACACACACATACACACACACAAATAGGAGTATGGGGCACTCAAAAGGTCTCCAAATTCTTCAAAGTTTTTTTTATTTGTGTGTCATATCAAAATTTATCCTATCAACGTTTCGACCCAACAAAAAGGTCTTTTTCAAGATCAAATTCTACAGTGTAAAGTGCATATATATACAAAATATCAAATATTACTTTACCAATGTGCAGAGAGAGACCGTTCACCCAGCCGTCCGAAACCGGAAGTGTCTCGGAGGACTACGTGACCGCCCGCGATGACGTCAAACCAGGGCCGTCTTTAAAATTGATTTGGCCCCGGGCAAGAATTTGATGGGGCCCCATGACCCCCACTCCCTGACATGCAATCACGCTCTCCACTTCCCAACGCAGTAGCGCAACCATTTTCCCATGCTTGCAGAGTCGTATTTAGCACTGAGTTGTGTTTCAATGGAAAAATAGAAATCCAGCACACTCACTTATCAACTAAACAGCTACTCACTTGGGGAAATCCTTCCATCTCGAGTTCTCTGCAGTACAAGGCTTAAATAGGGTCATGAGATGAGACACCTGTGACAAGGGGCGGTGCAAAACCAAGGAGCTGGCTGGACTCCTAAATATATATGGAAAAAACAAGGGGCTGGCTGCACTCACCTAAACATGCTTAAATGGGGTTCTGCTGGGGGCCAATAAGTACAGTCAAAATAGAAATCCAGCGCACTCACTTATCAACTAAACAGCTACTTTGATGCTGACAGATTTGACTAGTTTTATTAAAAACACCTAATCTAGGCAAAAAATAATGGGGGTTTAGTTACACTATATGATCATATGATCAGTAAAAATAGAAATCCAGCGCACTGTGTAGTTTTTTTTGCTTGTTTTTTTTTAAATGTGGTGTGTTTATATATATTTTTGGTGTTTATGTATTGTTGACGTTTCAATGCAGGACTGTGTTTGTATGTAGTGTTGAAGGTTGAATGCAGGGGTGTGATGGGAATCCAGCATGGTCAAAATTTAGTAGGCCAAGATTTCCATGTGGCATATGTGTGTTGTGTCAGTTAGTTAGCTACACGTAGCTAGGATACTGTCATCAATGTACTGAGCATGTACAGGAATGCAGGAACTGAAATTGCACTTATTTCCTTTGTCTTGGATGAGCCATGTGGTTTGACCAGATGTACAAGTCTATATTCTGCTCATTTATTGGTTAAAGGTATATGTGGGTGTAGCTATTAATGGGAGGAGTTATAGTGCTATATAAGGAATGTACACCATGTGTTGGTCTCTCAGATATTTTTGGAACAGGAGTTCATCTGAGGCCTGATCGGTATGTTAATAAAGACTTCTTACTTCCTGAAGACCTGCATCCATCTCTCTGTGTTTGGCTTCTGCTAGTTTACTCGGTAACAGGAGTGCACTTGTGTGTAGTGTTGGCGATTTAAATGATGAGATGTATGCACTTGTACACAGAGATTGACACACACACACACACACACACTGAAACACATGCAGATACACAGACATAAACACTGACACTCACACTAACACACATGCAGATACAGACTGACACAGATACACAAACTAACACATACAGACACACAGACACACAACCTGACACACATACATAGACATATATACAAACACTGACACATATGGATACTCAGACACACTGATGCATATACTGACACACATGCATACACAGATAAAAACACTGACTATATACAGATGCACACACAGATATACACACGTAGGTACACACATTGACAACATACAAATACATACAATGATAATGTACAGATACACACACTGACACACATACAGACACGCAGATACACAACCTGACACACATGCAGATACACACAGACCACATAGAGAAACATAGACATACTACATACAGATACACCGATATACATACGGACAACAGAGATACACACTGACAGACATACTGATATACACACAGACACCCTGACAGACATACTGACACACAAACACAGACATACTGACACACATGCACAGTTTACATTTTTACACACTGACAGACATCCTGACACACACAGAGACATACTGACACACACAAAGGCCCTGACAGACATACTGACACACACAGAGACATACTGGCACACACAAAGGCCCTGACAGACATACTGACACACGCACAGACATACTGACACACGCACAGACATACTGACACACAGGCATAGTGACACACTCACAGACACCCTGACTGACATACTCACACACATACTAAGACACACACAGATATACTGACACACAGACAGACATACTAAGACACACACACACAGAAATGGTGACACACAGACTCCCTGACAGACATACTCACACACATACACACATACTAAGACACACAGACATACTGACAAACACTGACACACTGACAGACATACTGACACACACAGACACCCTGACAGACATACTCACACACATACACACATAGTAAGACACACACACACACACATGCAATGTTTACATTTATAAAGCCACCCTTCAGCCTACCTTATGGGTTCCCTGGGGTCCAGTGGCAGGCTGAGGTTGTTGGGAGTGTGAGGCTCCTGCACTCCAGCTCTGTCCTGACGGCCTCCTCCTCCTCCATCCCGCGCGGCTTCATTCTATCTGGGAGGAAGTGACTCACGGCAGTCACTTCCTCCCAGCTTGCTGCGGTAAAACAAGGGGGCCCGGTCGCGCTGTTAAAGGGCCACAGCACACGACCGAGCCCTCTAAGTGTGTGGGCTCCCGGTGCAGCCGCAGCACCGGCGGGCCCAGGGGGCAAATAAAAAAAAAAATTGGCAGAAAGCAGGGCCCACGGGGTAGCTGCTTTGGCCCCCACCCAGGAGAGAGTGGGCCCAGGGCAGTTGCCCCGTTTGCCCCGCTTTAAAGACGGCCGTGCGTCAAACGTAAGCGTTGCCTAGCAACGGTAGTAAACCGTGAATTCCGTGCTACCCGAGCTATGAGCAAACAAGTGTCGACATAGTGAAAAAGTATTAAACCATAAAACCATTCAACAAATTAAGGTTTATAATACTAACTGTACAATAATAATAGTTCATTAAGCCCACAGTATTAAGGACATGCACTAATCCCAGAGAGAACCTATAAACTCTGTGAAAACTCAGTGTGTATCATAGTGTGCCGAAAAACAACTTGGTGCAGTGACAAAAGATTAATCCAAACTATAGAGTTACATCTAACAAGGATCAATGACAGGTCCACTGCTACTTAAAGATCCTATATAGCAATATAATTTAAACACAATATATCACCAAAATTATTTAGACAAAATTTTTTTTTTGTAATCAGCAGGTGTTGCACCTCAATATAAACACTATATAATTCATCTTAAGATACAGCAATTTGACAAACTGAATGAAATAAACAATATTGAATCTACAAAGTAGATAAATAAGAATAACAGAAATACTGCACCAAGCGGTGAATTATAGGGATGAGTGAAGTAGCAAGATATGAAAGTCTTGAAGATAGCTTACCACACGCCTATACTTAAATTCATATTACAAGAACATAGAATATACAATTTGCTCATTTAAGCCTCTGGGCACCACCGTATTAAGACGGTGGATCCAGTAGGCTTCCCTTTGTAACAGTAGTCTCGACCTGTCACCTCTACGGGGTAAAGGAGGGACACAGTCTATCGCAATGAATCGGAGAGTAGGTAATCTATGAAAAAACGCTAAAAAGTGCTTTGCCACCGGTTTGTCTGTCTTTGTGTTTATATATATATATATATATATATATATATATATATATATATATAAAGTTTAATATTGGCACTGTTGGACGGTCTTTTAAGCCACCTTTTTCTAATCTGTACATTCAATTGTTTAATGGTTCATGCCTCCTTATGATAATTATGAAATATGTTTTTTTTTTTTCACAATTGTTTTCATTGCTTTTTCAAACAGGGAATATTTATAATTTGTTACATAATAAAATATTTTTTGACTTTCTTATGCAGCAGGATGTCTAGCCTGGAAAAAAGTTCTTATTGTTTTGGCAAAGGAGGCTAGTGAAACACATCACATAGGAGCATTTTACTCATAGTATAACTCACACATCTTTAATAAGAGCAGTTTACATGTACTGTGTTTTACTTTTTGGTTTTGTTAAGAATACATTTTTTTGGGCGAGCATAGATTTTCTTGTGAAACAAATCAGCAATACAGAAATATAATTTTACATAAAGTACAAAGGTGGAATTATCATTAATAGTTTAATAAAACCCTTTGAGAGGGGGCTACTGGAATCTATGGGGAAGATCCCCCCACTAATTTTTTACTAAAATCTGAAAAAAGAGGTTTTACTTACCTTGTTGCCTTAAACGTCACTGGGGTGGCGCTGTCCAATAACAGAGTTTCATAGAAAAGCCTATGATTGGACCATTTCACTGGCTCAGAGCGCATGCGCACCCTGGGACAGTGGAGGGAGGGAGTAAGGAGGAGAGAGGGAGGGATTTTTTTTAAACAAAAAACAAATGAGTGACGGAGGAAGGCAGGAAGGAGCACCCACAGGGAGGGAGGGTAGATGCTAGCTTTTCCTAGCAGGCATTCTGACATTAGGTGCAATTGACAGTAGGTGTCACGATTCGGGAACCTAACACGCTAACAGGTCACAGATAGTAAAGGGTGCAATACCGGTCCTTAGAATGGCCGGGTTAAGCACACTAAGAATAGTCAGGAGACAAGCCAAGTAAAGGGAGCCAGAAAACAGGAGAACGAGAAACAAGCCGAGGTCAAAGGAATGGAGAATACAGGAGAATCGGAATAACAAGCCAAAAATTCGGTAACCAGAGAGACACACAAGCAAATAGCAATACAGGTATCAAAGACCACAACAGGGCACCGAGAGACAGGAAGGGTAAGTATTTAAATCCTGTGCTTAATTCTGATTGGATCATTTCCAATCAGAATTAACAATCACACGTGGGAGATATCTATACCTCCCACTGTGATTGTAGTGCTGTGACTTTAACACCGGGTCACATGGCTGACCCTGGCGTTTGTATAAATGCGCGGTCTCCCAGCGTGCAGCGTTATACATGCTGCCGCTGGGAGATGAGAAGGAGGATGCGAGTGGTAGGGAAAGAGGAGACCGCGGGCGGCAAAGAACTGAGGGTGAGTGCTGCAAGCGGATTGCAGCCTCCCCTTACAGAAGCCCGTGGGACCCTGACATTATCTCCCCCTCGAGGACCGCCCAGAGGGCGGGAAGCCGAAGGCTTCAAAGGAAACCGCGCATGAAAGGAGCGGACCAAAGAGGGCGCGTTAATATCAGAGACAGAAACCCAAGAGCGCTCCTCAGGGCCATAACCCTTCCAATCCACCAGATACTGCAACCAACCCCGAGAGAAACGAGAATCAAGGAGAGCAGCCACCTCGTACACGTCACTAGAGACCCCGTGGGGGGCATCGGAATGCCTGAGAGACCCAGAGAACCGATTACAGAGCAAGGGCTTTAAAAGGGAGGTGTGAAAAGTGTTAGGTATACGCATGGAAGGAGGCAATGCCAGGGAGTAGGACACGGGATTAATCCTACGCAATACCTTATAGGGCCAAGGTACCTGGGCGCGAATTTTATCGAGGGAACCCTGAGGCGGAGATTCCTCGAGGACAACCAAACCCTATCACCCAGAGCATAAGAAGGAGCCGCACACCTACGGCGATCAGCGAATCTTTTCTGAGTAATCGCAGCACGAGAGAGAGCAGCATGGACCTGATCCCACATCTTCTGTAAGGAGGCAAGGTGCTCGTCCAAAGCGGGCATTCCCTTGTCAGAGAACACACCGGGAAGGACAGAGGGTTGGAACCCATAAGCCACCATAAAAGGACTTACGCCAGTAGAAGAATGAGTCACAGTATTCCTGGCAAATTCAGCCCAGGGAAGGAGATGGGACCAGTTGTCCTGGTGTGCATTCCTGAAGCAGCGTAAATACAACTCCACAGACTGATTTGCCCGTTCGGCAGCTCCATTAGATTGTGGATGATAGGAGGAAGTAAACGACAAGGAGACCCCCATCTCAGCACAAATTGAGGGCCTCTGTCGGATACGATATCCTGTGGTACACCATGCAAGCGGAACACCTCTTTGGCAAACACCTGAGCCAACTGAACCGCAAAAGGTAACTTTTTAAGTGAAATAAAGTGCGCCATTTTGGAGAACCTATCGGTTACAGCAGTGGCGTACACATGACCCATGGGGCCCTGGTGCGAAAATTGATCCGTGGGCCCCCCCCCTCGCGCTTACTCTGCGCGTGCCGGGGCAGCAACACATGGCGGCGGGCACCTGGTCGCAGGGGTTGCGACCGCGGTATGTACGCCACTGCATGCAGATGCACACACACTTAAAGGACCACTACAGACACCCAGATCACATCAGCTCAATGAAGTGGTCTGGGTGTCAGGTCCCTCTAGTTTTAACCCTGCAGCTGAAAGCATAGCAGTTTCAGAGAAACTGTTATGTTTCACTGAGGGTTAATCCAGCCTCTAGTGGCTGTCTCACTGACAGCCGCTAGAGGCGCTTCCGCCATTTTAAGACACTGAACGTCCATAGGAAAGCATTGAGTAATGCTTTCCTATGGGCGGTTTGAATGCGTGCGCGGCTCTTGCCGTGCATGCGCATTCGGAGCTGAGAGGCGGAGGGATCCCCAGCGCCATGGGAGTCCGGCGCTGGAGAAAGGTAAGTGCTGAAGACACACACACACACACTCTCACGAACAAATGCATACACACTAGCTAACAGACACACACATTTACTGACAAAGACACACTCAGCGGCAGACATACATACACACTCACTTACAAAACATACACACTCACTAACAGACATCAAACAGACTCACTAACACACACACTCAGTAACAGACACACACAGTAACACACTCACTGACACTCACTAGCAGACACACACTCTAACACAAACACCAACACTCACACTAACACACACACACACACGCTCACACACACACTAACACTCACACACACACACACTAACACTCACTCACACACACACTAACACTCACTCACACACACACTAACACACACACACACACACACTAACACACACACACACTAACACACACACACTAACACACACACACACTAACACTAACACACACACACACTAACACTCACACTCACACACACTAACACTCACACACACACTAACACTCACACTCACACACACTAACACTCACACACACACACTAACACTCACACACACTAACACTCACACACACTAACACTCACACACACTAACACTCACACACTAACACTCACACACACTAACACTTACACATGTTTTTTTTTTAATTTAATCCCCCCAGCCTCCTTACCTTTTGGAGTGCTGAGGGGATTCCCTGGGGTCCAGTGGTGCTGCTGGGCTCCTGGGGGGGCCGGTCACCCGGCGGGCTGGCTGGTCCTGCGGGCGCGCGAGGGAGCACTCTCCCCTGAGTGCTTCCTCTTCAGCTCCCTCGCACGCCGCGTACTGATACCGGCGCCGGAAGATCCGGCTCCGGTATCAGTGCGGTGCGCGAGGGAGCTGAAGAGGAAGCACTCAGGGGAGAGTGCTCCCTCGCGCACCAGCCGGCCGCCGGGTGTAAGCAGGGCCAGCCTCGGGGGGCCCGGAGGTGGCCGGCTCCTGGGCCCCCCAGGAGAAGAGGCTGGCCCAGAGCGTACATACCGGGTCGCAGGGGCGGCCGGGCCCCCTGGTGGGCCGGGCCCGGTCGCAGCCGCGACCCCTGCGACCCTGGTATGTACGCCACTGGGTTACAGTCAAAATTACTGTCTGTCCATCAGATGAAGGAAGATCCACAATAAAATCCATGGATAAGTGTGTCCATGGTTTCTTAGGCACAGATAAGGGCATTAGGAGTCCCAGGGGTTTTACATTAGGGGATTTACACTATGTGCAGACACGACAAGCCTGCACATAATCCACCACTTCTTTTTTAAGTAAGGGCCACCAAAACTGTTGAAGGAGACCCGTGTATGTTTTGGTAACCCCTGGATGACCAGCAGTTTTGGCAGTGTGAAATAAAGCTAATAACTTTTTTCTGTCTTTTACTTTCACGTATAGCTTGCCAACAGGAGTCTCAGAGGGTGCTTGGGATTGGTATGTCTTGATACCATCAAGGAAAAGATACAAAATAACTAAACGGGTAGCAGCTATTATATTAGATGTAGGCACAATGGGTTCAGGAGTGGAGGCAATCAAATCTAAAGGTTCGTACTGTCGGGAGATAGCATCAGCCTTGACATTGCGATATCCAGGCCTGTAATTGATGATGTACTGAAAGCGTGAAAGAAATAAAGACCATCTAGCCTGGCGAGAGGACAACCTTTTAGCATCTGCGATATAGGATAGATTCTTATGATCGGTTATAACCAGGATTTTGTGTCTAGCTCCTTCTAATAAGTACCTCCATTCCTTAACCCCTTAAGGACACAGGACATGTGTGACATGTCATGATTCCCTTTTATTCCAAAAGTTTGGTCCTTAAGGGGTTAAAAGCCATCACAATAGCCAATAATTCCCTGTTCCCGACGTCGTAATTCTTTTCAGACTCAGACAACCGTTTAGAAAAGAAACAACAGGGAAGGAGGGGTTCGTTATACAATTGTCTTTGTGACAACACTGCTCCTACACCTGATTCAGAAGCGTCTACTTCCATTACAAAGGGAAGGGAAGGATCAGGATGGTGTAACACAGGGGCAGTGGCAAATGCCTTTTTTAGAGTCTCGAAGGCCTCAATAGCTTTAGGAGTCCAAACCCTGGGGTGTAAACCTTTTTTAGTCAGTTTAGTGATAGGGGAAATAATGGATGCAATTTTTTTAACAAACTTCCTATAATAATTGGCAAACCCTATAAACCGCTGTATTGCCTTAAGTCCTTGGGGAAGGGGCCAAGACAGTATGGCTTCCAATTTAGAAGGATCCATGCTGAATACCTGTTCAGAAATGACATACCCTAGGAATTGTACAGAAGTTTGGTCGAATAAGCATTTCTCTAGCTTACAATAAAGACCGTTCTGCAACAACCTCTTAAGCACCATCCTTACATGGGTATGGTGTGACTTAAAATCTGGAGAATATACAAGTATGTCATCAAGGTAGACTACGGCACAGACATGCAGTAGATCTCTAAGGACATCGTTTCTGAGGTCCTGAAATACAGCAGGAGCATTACACAATCCAAAAGGCATGACTAGATACTCGTAATGCCCACTACGTGTATTGAACGCCGTTTTCCATTCATCATTCTCCTTTATACGAACCATAAGGAGGAAGTAAGTTGACTACCCAAACTGGGAAGCAACTTTTGATGTGTCCCGGGGCGACCAATTAGGGGTTAACCCTTACAAATTTGTATAGATAGAGAAGCAGACCCAGTGGGTCAGAGAGGATAGGGCGCCCCCTAGTGAATATCTATATATACATATGTACAGAGGATAAAATATAACTTTTAATAGTTAATACATAAAAATGCTTAAGGTAAGGACCCGAAAACAGAAATAAAGTGAAAGTGAAAATATCATACAAAAAATAATAATAATAAAGAAAAAATAAATAAAGAAAAAATAATAACTAGATGGGAGGATATAAATGGATGTGAGAGCGTGCTGGGTGGGGATAAAGTAACTTGAGGTGATGTCTCAAGAGTTACTGTATGAAGAAACGCACCCCCCAAAAACAGCTGTCTATCTCACAACTACACAGTAAACTCTTAGTTAACTCGTGCTGTACACCCTCCGTATATTCCCACTGACAGTATCCAGTACGGAATCTGATGGGGTAGAAACAGTGGCACACTGTAGTATGCCTCTAGAGAGGGGTATTGACGCAACAAAAGAGTAACATTAAGAGTAAGTGTATCAAATAGTGGAGATCTGTCTAAGGATTATACTAGTGTATCTACAATTGATACAGTAGTGGGAGCAATGCCTCTGGGGTTGGGGAACAGGGTTCGGTGAGGAGAGGGTAACCAACGCTGTTGAGACAGTGCTAAAAGGCACTAACCACCCGTTTATGCAGTGGTGTCTTGGAAGGAATATCTCTCTATACCCGCCAAACAACCCCCCATTCGTACCCCACTTGAATAGAGATACTGCATCTCTCGGAGATGGCTGCAGGAACAGAGTTTTGGTGTATAGAGAGCGCTCACTAGCTGTCATGCGGGGTAATCTAGGACCAGATGTGGACCAGCCAACTTGCTGGACTTGGAGAATGGTGTTAAACAAATTTGAATTATAAATTTTAAATTTTAAACACTTGGTAAATTCCCCCTGTACCCTTGTCGCATACAGCACCGGCTCACTATATCAAAACACCAATTCCGTCCCCTAGTCGCCACCCCTCTAAGTCTAAGAGAAACTCTGTATCACTTGTGAGGATCAATTCCGATTTGCTCAGCTTGCTATCTAGTTATCCAAACAAACAGACTCGTAGCATATCCTCCCTATCTGCCTGCCTGACACGTGTTTCGGCGCCAATACAAGCGCCTTCTTCTGAGGCTAAACGAAAAATGAAGAACGGGATCCCCTTAAGTATCCCTGAAGGTTAAGTCCCGGCTGTGGGCGTATGTTAACATTTTTGCGCCCAGACACGCCGAGAACGGATTAACTCCGCCCCTTAACTATGTGTCTATAGCTGATTGGGTAGTAGTACTGGGACTCGTCAGGCCTATTAACCCCTTGAGTGCCTGTAGTAATTACAGCATCCAGGAGTGTGATGAATCCTGATGTGTATGCACAGAGGGGGCTACTTCCGGTGAACCGTGCCTGTATTAACAGGTGATAAAGTGTCAGACGGTATAGAAGTGCGGGCCCGGGAAAATACAGTGACCGGGGGCCATAGGGTAGCCTCCAGTCATACCGGTCTTCTATTAGGAGACGACTACTACAGAACCATGGGATAACAGTGTTGGGATCCACTCCCAGGAAGGTCAGTCAGTAGACACAGAGGGGGTTCTAGTGCACACTAAATTATGCACTGGGATATAGGGACCCCGTTAATAAAACTTGAATAGAACAGTGATGATTGAAAATAAATAAAGTATGCAAAATGAAACAAAATACAATGAAACAAAGTAAATAGAAAAATGATGAATGAAGTGTAACGAAAGTATATACAGTCCCTAAAGGAAATATGTACAAATGTAATATAATCATTTTGTTATTAAAATCCTGGTGTGATTATTTCTCAATAAAGGGGGTAAATGTAAATCCCTCATTTAGACCATTGGGGGCCAAGGTTTTAAACCTATAAATCCAATAACACTCTCTTTTGAGTAGAGTGTTGTCCAAGTCTCCACCTCTGTGACCTAAAGTCACTCGCTCAATGCCAGCAAACCTAACACCCTTAGGGTCACCAGAGTGTTGGTTTCTGATGTGTCTCGCCACGGGTTTATCCCTCAGGTTTCTCACGGAGTGTACATGTTCCATGATTCGCCTTTTGAAAGGGCGAATCGTTTTGCCAACATATTTGAGGCCACATTCGCAGATCAGGAGGTAGACTATACCTTTGGTACTGCAATTGAAAAATTGTTTGACATTGCAGATCACCTGATCGCTTGAGTCCATAAGATGTTTAGAGTCTTTGTAGATGTAATTGCATGCAACGCATTTACCACACTTGTAAGTACCCTGCACTGAAAGCCAGTTGTGTCCAGATTTTTTGGAAGATAAATGGCTAGGTACTAGTGTCTCTTTTAAATTTCTACCTCTCCGTGCTGTTAGAGATACGTAGGGGGTGACTGTCCCCTTGAAGTGGGGGTCCTGTGATATAAGTGGCCAGAACCTGCCTAGTATCTTCTTGGCCTGGTTCCAGCCTGAGTCAAAGTTAGCGATGCAGCGAATAGGCGTTTGTGTGGCAGGTGTCAATGTGTCGCTGAGGAGTTCCGATCTGTCACTATGTAGAGCCCTCTGGTACGCTTGTTTTAGACAGCGGTTGGGGTAACCCCTCTCTTTAAATCTTTGTCTGAGGAGTTTGGCTTGGATGGTAAATTCCTCCACGTTAGAACAGTTCCTCCTGAGCCGGAGATATTGCCCCACAGGGATACCTCTCTTCAGTGCAGTGGGGTGATGGCTCTCCCACCTCAACATAGTGTTGGTTGAGGTTGGTTTCCTGAATAAGGTCGTCTCTATGGTTTGTTTAGGTGTGGTCGTGAACGTACAGTCCAGAAAGTTTAAGGAGGACCCACCTATCTCCATTGTGAACTTCAGGTTAAGGTCATTAGAATTCAAGGTCTCTACAAAAGATGAGAAGTGGTCCCTCGTGCCAGTCCATACCACTAGTACGTCATCTATATAGCGTTTCCACATATAGATGAATTTAGTGTATTCGATGTTAGGGTTACTGAAGACCACATGCTCCTCCCACCAACCCAGGTGCAGGTTGGCATACGATGGGGCACAAGATGTCCCCATAGCTGTACCCTGCACCTGGTGGTAGTACTGTCCGTTGAAAAGGAAAAAATTATGGGTCAGGACAAACTGTAATAGGTCTATTACAAAGGAGGTGTGGGCCTGATGTCTCGGACCACGTGTTTGCAAGTAGTGCTTGGTGTGTCTTAAACCCAGGGAGTGGGGAATAGATGAATAGAGTGCTTCTACGTCCAAGCTGCATAGAATGGCATTTGCAGGGAGATTAATTGAAGCTAGACATTTTAAGGTGTCCTTGGTGTCCCTGAGATAGGAGGGTAATTGCTCTACAAAAGGACGAAGAATTTTGTCTATATAGACACTGGCTTTACAAGTTAAGTTGTTAGACCCCGACACTATAGGTCTAGCAGACAGGACGTCATACTGTTTATGCACCTTTGGTAGACAGTAGAAGGTGGACACAGTGGGGCACTTTACGTATATATATGAATATTCATCTTTACCCAAGATTCCCTCATCGAAGGCTTTGTCCAAGAGGTTTTTAAGTGTTCGTAGAAATTTGGTCGAGGGGTCTGATGGTAGGTGTTTATAGGTGGTACTGTCCTTGAGTATATTTAGGGCCATTTGTACATATTGTGTTTTATTCTGTACCACTATGTTACCCCCCTTGTCTGCCGGCTTAATGACAATGTCGTCGTTTTCCTGTAGTTCACAGAGGGCTTGCCATTCAGTCCTTGCAAGGTTACTGTGTGGACGAAGTTGGAGGTTATCCAGTCTTAGGTCTTGTATCATCTTACAGGACGACTCTACGAACATATCAATGTTCTTATAGTCCCTGATGTTCGGGGTGAATTTACTCTTGGTTCTAAGGTCGGTGTAGGGTTGCAAATCAGAGTCATCATTCTCATCCAGCAATGTTACTAGATCTTGGAGGCACTGATATTCCCTCATATTGAAACCCAGGTCTCTGGCTTTTTTCTCTTTCTCAATGAGGAAGAATTTATGGAGGGCCAGTCTCCGTCCAAAAAGGTGGATATCCTTTATCCATTCAAACTTGTTGAATAGAGGGACATTGCTCCCACTACTGTATCAATTGTAGATACACTAGTATAATCCTTAGACAGATCTCCACTATTTGATACACTTACTCTTAATGTTACTCTTTTGTTGCGTCAATACCCCTCTCTAGAGGCATACTACAGTGTGCCACTGTTTCTACCCCATCAGATTCCGTACTGGATACTGTCAGTGGGAATATACGGAGGGTGTACAGCACGAGTTAACTAAGAGTTTACTGTGTAGTTGTGAGATAGACAGCTGTTTTTGGGGGGTGCGTTTCTTCATACAGTAACTCTTGAGACATCACCTCAAGTTACTTTATCCCCACCCAGCACGCTCTCACATCCATTTATATCCTCCCATCTAGTTATTATTTTTTCTTTATTTATTTTTTCTTTATTATTATTATTTTTTGTATGATATTTTCACTTTCACTTTATTTCTGTTTTCGGGTCCTTACCTTAAGCATTTTTATGTATTAACTATTAAAAGTTATATTTTATCCTCTGTACATATGTATATATAGATATTCACTAGGAGCGCCCTATCCTCTCTGACCCACTGGGTCTGCTTCTCTATCTATACAAATTTGTAAGGGTTAACCCCTAATTGGTCGCCCCGGGACACATCAAAAGTTGCTTCCCAGTTTGGGTAGTCAACTTACTTCCTCCTTATTATTAACAAGGTTTCAATACCTACCTGTGTCCCACTACACAATTCATATCCTGGTGTGTATGGTTCTCACAAATAATGGCTAATTTCTTAAACCAACTCAAAGATCAAAACCAATGGTGCCTTGATGCCGAAAATGTCTTTACAGACAAAGAGAGTGTGTTTCTTTCTCAAGATACTAGCATTGAATCTAAATTCAGACTTGTTTCCAATGCTTGCAAACAACAGATTAGACTGGGTTGGGAAATTTCCTCTATCCACAACTACCTTAATAAATCTATGATTCCTAGAGGTCTTAGAATTCAAGTCCTACCTAATATGCAAATGGAGGATACTGCCCTCCTAAAGGAATGGGAGGATGCAGCTAATCTATGCTCCCGCACCTTCATGAATATTATCTGTAAATTTGAGAGTCAAAGATTGGAACTCATAAATAACAATGTTAAAGAAGCAGTAGAAGCTGTTCAAAAACATAAAGATGATCCATCCTTTGACTCACAAGAATTGAAACTCCAGCATAACCTGAACAAGTATAAAGATACCATTAAAAATCGGAAGCACAAAAAGTTTATAAGGGATAATCTAGACTATAAAAATGGTAGAGTCTATAGAAAATTCAACAGAAAAAACATACGTACTGACTCAGATCAATATTCAACATCAGAATACGAAACTTCTGATACAGACACTGAAAGCTCAAACACTAGCTCTACATCCTCTAATGCCCCTCAAACAAAAGGCATACTGAAAAAAGGGGTGGCTTTTTTAGGCCAAAACCCCCGAGAGGGGGAACCACAAGCACAATACAGGCAGACACGGTACAGGGGGAGGTCACGCAAACGCTATTAAACTCTAGCAACAAAGTCATCAACTTCTCAGATGAGGTACTTACAGAAACCCAGGTCCAGGTCCTTGTAAAGGGGTTATCCTTTGTCCCAGTCCCTCTATTCAACAAGTTTGAATGGATAAAGGATATCCACCTTTTTGGACGGAGACTGGCCCTCCATAAATTCTTCCTCATTGAGAAAGAGAAAAAAGCCAGAGACCTGGGTTTCAATATGAGGGAATATCAGTGCCTCCAAGATCTAGTAACATTGCTGGATGAGAATGATGACTCTGATTTGCAACCCTACACCGACCTTAGAACCAAGAGTAAATTCACCCCGAACATCAGGGACTATAAGAACATTGATATGTTCGTAGAGTCGTCCTGTAAGATGATACAAGACCTAAGACTGGATAACCTCCAACTTCGTCCACACAGTAACCTTGCAAGGACTGAATGGCAAGCCCTCTGTGAACTACAGGAAAACGACGACATTGTCATTAAGCCGGCAGACAAGGGGGGTAACATAGTGGTACAGAATAAAACACAATATGTACAAATGGCCCTAAATATACTCAAGGACAGTACCACCTATAAACACCTACCATCAGACCCCTCGACCAAATTTCTACGAACACTTAAAAACCTCTTGGACAAAGCCTTCGATGAGGGAATCTTGGGTAAAGATGAATATTCATATATATACGTAAAGTGCCCCACTGTGTCCACCTTCTACTGTCTACCAAAGGTGCATAAACAGTATGACGTCCTGTCTGCTAGACCTATAGTGTCGGGGTCTAACAACTTAACTTGTAAAGCCAGTGTCTATATAGACAAAATTCTTCGTCCTTTTGTAGAGCAATTACCCTCCTATCTCAGGGACACCAAGGACACCTTAAAATGTCTAGCTTCAATTAATCTCCCTGCAAATGCCATTCTATGCAGCTTGGACGTAGAAGCACTCTATTCATCTATTCCCCACTCCCTGGGTTTAAGACACACCAAGCACTACTTGCAAACACGTGGTCCGAGACATCAGGCCCACACCTCCTTTGTAATAGACCTATTACAGTTTGTCCTGACCCATAATTTTTTCCTTTTCAACGGACAGTACTACCACCAGGTGCAGGGTACAGCTATGGGGACATCTTGTGCCCCATCGTATGCCAACCTGCACCTGGGTTGGTGGGAGGAGCATGTGGTCTTCAGTAACCCTAACATCGAATACACTAAATTCATCTATATGTGGAAACGCTATATAGATGACGTACTAGTGGTATGGACTGGCACGAGGGACCACTTCTCATCTTTTGTAGAGACCTTGAATTCTAATGACCTTAACCTGAAGTTCACAATGGAGATAGGTGGGTCCTCCTTAAACTTTCTGGACTGTACGTTCACGACCACACCTAAACAAACCATAGAGACGACCTTATTCAGGAAACCAACCTCAACCAACACTATGTTGAGGTGGGAGAGCCATCACCCCACTGCACTGAAGAGAGGTATCCCTGTGGGGCAATATCTCCGGCTCAGGAGGAACTGTTCTAACGTGGAGGAATTTACCATCCAAGCCAAACTCCTCAGACAAAGATTTAAAGAGAGGGGTTACCCCAACCGCTGTCTAAAACAAGCGTACCAGAGGGCTCTACATAGTGACAGATCGGAACTCCTCAGCGACACATTGACACCTGCCACACAAACGCCTATTCGCTGCATCGCTAACTTTGACTCAGGCTGGAACCAGGCCAAGAAGATACTAGGCAGGTTCTGGCCACTTATATCACAGGACCCCCACTTCAAGGGGACAGTCACCCCCTACGTATCTCTAACAGCACGGAGAGGTAGAAATTTAAAAGAGACACTAGTACCTAGCCATTTATCTTCCAAAAAATCTGGACACAACTGGCTTTCAGTGCAGGGTACTTACAAGTGTGGTAAATGCGTTGCATGCAATTACATCTACAAAGACTCTAAACATCTTATGGACTCAAGCGATCAGGTGATCTGCAATGTCAAACAATTTTTCAATTGCAGTACCAAAGGTATAGTCTACCTCCTGATCTGCGAATGTGGCCTCAAATATGTTGGCAAAACGATTCGCCCTTTCAAAAGGCGAATCATGGAACATGTACACTCCGTGAGAAACCTGAGGGATAAACCCGTGGCGAGACACATCAGAAACCAACACTCTGGTGACCCTAAGGGTGTTAGGTTTGCTGGCATTGAGCGAGTGACTTTAGGTCACAGAGGTGGAGACTTGGACAACACTCTACTCAAAAGAGAGTGTTATTGGATTTATAGGTTTAAAACCTTGGCCCCCAATGGTCTAAATGAGGGATTTACATTTACCCCCTTTATTGAGAAATAATCACACCAGGATTTTAATAACAAAATGATTATATTACATTTGTACATATTTCCTTTAGGGACTGTATATACTTTCGTTACACTTCATTCATCATTTTTCTATTTACTTTGTTTCATTGTATTTTGTTTCATTTTGCATACTTTATTTATTTTCAATCATCACTGTTCTATTCAAGTTTTATTAACGGGGTCCCTATATCCCAGTGCATAATTTAGTGTGCACTAGAACCCCCTCTGTGTCTACTGACTGACCTTCCTGGGAGTGGATCCCAACACTGTTATCCCATGGTTCTGTAGTAGTCGTCTCCTAATAGAAGACCGGTATGACTGGAGGCTACCCTATGGCCCCCGGTCACTGTATTTTCCCGGGCCCGCACTTCTATACCGTCTGACACTTTATCACCTGTTAATACAGGCACGGTTCACCGGAAGTAGCCCCCTCTGTGCATACACATCAGGATTCATCACACTCCTGGATGCTGTAATTACTACAGGCACTCAAGGGGTTAATAGGCCTGACGAGTCCCAGTACTACTACCCAATCAGCTATAGACACATAGTTAAGGGGCGGAGTTAATCCGTTCTCGGCGTGTCTGGGCGCAAAAATGTTAACATACGCCCACAGCCGGGACTTAACCTTCAGGGATACTTAAGGGGATCCCGTTCTTCATTTTTCGTTTAGCCTCAGAAGAAGGCGCTTGTATTGGCGCCGAAACACGTGTCAGGCAGGCAGATAGGGAGGATATGCTACGAGTCTGTTTGTTTGGATAACTAGATAGCAAGCTGAGCAAATCGGAATTGATCCTCACAAGTGATACAGAGTTTCTCTTAGACTTAGAGGGGTGGCGACTAGGGGACGGAATTGGTGTTTTGATATAGTGAGCCGGTGCTGTATGCGACAAGGGTACAGGGGGAATTTACCAAGTGTTTAAAATTTAAAATTTATAATTCAAATTTGTTTAACACCATTCTCCAAGTCCAGCAAGTTGGCTGGTCCACATCTGGTCCTAGATTACCCCGCATGACAGCTAGTGAGCGCTCTCTATACACCAAAACTCTGTTCCTGCAGCCATCTCCGAGAGATGCAGTATCTCTATTCAAGTGGGGTACGAATGGGGGGTTGTTTGGCGGGTATAGAGAGATATTCCTTCCAAGACACCACTGCATAAACGGGTGGTTAGTGCCTTTTAGCACTGTCTCAACAGCGTTGGTTACCCTCTCCTCACCGAACCCTGTTCCCCAACCCCAGAGGCATTGCTCCCACTACTGTATCAATTGTAGATACACTAGTATAATCCTTAGACAGATCTCCACTATTTGATACACTTACTCTTAATGTTACTCTTTTGTTGCGTCAATACCCCTCTCTAGAGGCATACTACAGTGTGCCACTGTTTCTACCCCATCAGATTCCGTACTGGATACTGTCAGTGGGAATATACGGAGGGTGTACAGCACGAGTTAACTAAGAGTTTACTGTGTAGTTGTGAGATAGACAGCTGTTTTTGGGGGGTGCGTTTCTTCATACAGTAACTCTTGAGACATCACCTCAAGTTACTTTATCCCCACCCAGCACGCTCTCACATCCATTTATATCCTCCCATCTAGTTATTATTTTTTCTTTATTTATTTTTTCTTTATTATTATTATTTTTTGTATGATATTTTCACTTTCACTTTATTTCTGTTTTCGGGTCCTTACCTTAAGCATTTTTATGTATTAACTATTAAAAGTTATATTTTATCCTCTGTACATATGTATATATAGATATTCACTAGGGGGCGCCCTATCCTCTCTGACCCACTGGGTCTGCTTCTCTATTTATACGAACCATGTTATAAGCCCCCCTGAGGTCTAGTTTAGTAAAATATCTAGAACCTTTAACACGATCAAACAACTCAGTGATGAGAGGGATTGGATAGGCATTTTTAATCGTTATATTGTTTAGAGCCCTGTAGTCTATACATGGCCTCAAATCACCCTCCTTCTTAGCCACAAAAAAGAAACCAGCACCAGCAGGAGAGGAGGACCTTCTAATAAAACCTTTACTTAAGGATTCCCATATGTACTCCTCCATGACCTGGTTTTCTTTCTCAGAAAGAGGGTAGACCTTACCCCTAGGAGGCATAGTACCCGGTAACAGGTTTATGGCACAGTCATAGTCACAGTGTGGTGGTAGCTTATCTGCCTCCCTCTTTTCAAAAACCAATGCAAGGTCTGCATACACAGAAGGAACAGAAACAGAAAGTGGTTTAGCCGTGGGCACGTTGAGTAAACAAACAGGACGTACTTGGGCCATACAGTCTCGTTGACAAGATTCCCCCCAGGAGAGTATATCTAAACAACCCCAATCAAGCACTGGTTTGTGTTTAACTAACCAGAGAAAACCCAGAACGATGGGAGCAGTAGGGGAGTCAATTATTTGGAAGGTCAACCTTTCCTTGTGCAAAGCACCCACAGACATAACTATTTCTTGGGTTTCATGGGTCACCAGAGGTTTCTCAAGTGGTCTACCATCTATGGCCTCAACGGCCCAGGGTGTGGCCTTTTGGATAAAAGTCAAGGCTGCGGTTTTAGCAAAGTTCTCATCCATGAGGTTGTGTGCCGCACTGAATCGATCAAGGCTTTGGTTGTTATAGTGGTTTTATGGACCAAAAGAGAAACCGTAATAAACGGTCTGGAGATGGACACATGAGGGGACAAAGCCATAACGCCCGAGGCCGACCCCTCTCTTGGCCTTAGGTGCTGAAGTTTCCCTGCAATTTAGGGCAGGTACTACCGAGGTGCCCACTCTTTCCCCTCCTTCCATAACCCCTCCTTTCTACGGTATGCTCTTTCAGCCTCAGTTAACCCCGTAGCACCCAATTGCATGGGTCCGGGGGATGGTTGTCTAGGAGCGGGTAATGCTAGTAATGCAGTACTGGGTAAAGCAGGTAACACCTGTGTATTCATCCGTCTTTGACTACGCCTCTCTCTAATACGGTTGTCAATAAGAATTATATAGTCTATAACATCATCCAGAAGAACAGGCAATTCACTGGATGCTATTTCATCCAGTATGTAAGCGGCCAAACCCTCCTGAAAGGCTGTTACGAGGGCGTCGTTATTCCAAGCCACTTCAGCTGCTAGAGTGCGGAATTCGATAGTATAATCGCTACAGATCTGTTACCCTGTCGGACCCTAAGCAGAGCTTTGCCAGCAGAAGCAACCCTAAAATCTGTCAATAAATCTGCAAAGGACATAGGAGACGTATTCTCCCACATGGGGTTAGCCCATGCTAAAGCTTTCCCGTACAAGTGGTTTATTAAAAAAGCAATTTTGGTTCTGTCAGTGGGATAGGAACGTGGATTCATCACCAAATGGATGTCTATTTGGTTGAGGAAACCACAACACAATGCTGGATCACCGCTATAGCGCTGTGGCAGCGTCATATGAACTACGTGAGCAGGAACGGGTACTGGAGTGGGAATGGGTTCGGGCACAGCAGCAGCAGCCTCCTGAATGGCAGGTTGCAAGTGTGCGGTACGAGCCAGTATGGTTTGTAAAGCTTGAGCAAACTGATCCATACGGTGGTCTATACCATCCATTCTAGCCTCCTGATTAACTAACAGCTGTGGAATGTCAGCAGGTTCCATTATGGCCCTGTTGTAATGTCACGATTCGGGAACCTAACGCGCTAACAGGTCACAGATAGTAAAGGGTGCAATACCGGTCTTTAGAATGGCCGGGTTAAGCACACTTAGAATAGTCAGGAGACAAGCCAAGTAAAGGGAGCCAGAAAACAGGAGAACGAGAAACAAGCCGAGGTCAAAGGAATGGAGAATACAGGGGAATCGGAATAACAAGCCAAAAATTCGGTAACCAGAGAGACACACAAGCAAATAGCAATACAGGTATCAAAGACCACAACAGGGCACTGAGAGACAGGAAGGGTAAGTATTTAAATCCTGTGCTTAATTCTGATTGGATCATTTCCAATCAGAATTAACAATCACACGTGGGAGATATCTATACCTCCCACTGTGATTGTAGTGCTGTGACTTTAACGCCGGGTCACATGGCTGACCCTGGCGTTTGTATAAATGCGCGGTCTCCCAGCGTGCAGCGTTATACATGCTGCCGCTGGGAGATGAGAAGGAAGATGTGAGCGGCGTCCGGGGCTGTGAGGACGGCGCTCGCCAACAGGTAGGGGAAGAGGAGACCGGCGAAGGAGGCGGCGAAGAACTGAGGGTGAGTGCTGCAAGCGGATTGCAGCCTCCCCTTACAGCCGCCCGCGGGACCCTGACAGTAGGAAGCCCAGAAAGGAGCTCCAGGCTGCCAATGTCACATGTGCTGGGAGTGCAGCTAGCCCCAGCACACAATTAGCAATAACTCAGTACGTGCAGTGTTTCAAGCAGAAACATTGCACATACTGACTCCTACCACCATGAAGTGGTCATCGTGGTTGGAGCAACCCATTAATAGAATCGGTAAAGGGAGTGGGATTGGGATGAAGAACCATGCTAATTGAAGGACATGGAAATGGCAGCAGTTAACCAGGGATGCTGTAGTTATAGGCCATATCACAGTGTCAAACTGCAGACACTCAGATATTGCTGAACTAAAACTCCCAAGATTCTTTGGCCGTCTATTGTATTTAAAGAATTATGGCCATCTGGGGGCCAGAGTTACACATCTATAGGGCTCCTTCTCCCAGTGGCCGGACTGCGACCACAACCACTTACACATCTATAGGGCTCCCGCCTTCCAGTGCCTGGACTGCCACCACAACCACTTACACATCTATAGGGCTCCCGCCTCCCAGTGCCTGGACTGCCACCACAACCACTAACACATCTATAGGGCTCCCACCTCCCAGTGCCAGGACTGCCACCACAACCACTTACACATTTATAGGGCTCCCAGTGCCAGGACTGCCACCACAAGTTCCGAAGTTCGGTAGTTCGGAAGTGCCGTACCGAACCGAATGCCATTGGTCTGAATTGCCGAAGCAGACACATTTTTTTACTCACCCAAATTTTCAAACCAAACCAAACCGAATTGTTTGCCAATGCACATCCCTAGTGGTGAGTAGAGTTATAATGGATCAAGTAGACTGAAGCTGCCTGCAGATTACATGAAGTGCATTTGAGTCAGTCATTTAATACCCAGTAAGATGTCATGATATTGTTGCTGACTGTTGCTATCTGTCTTAAAAGCTAATTAATTTACTGGTGAACCAGTGTGGACAGACTGATATGTTTTACAGAACTTCAAGTGATGATGGACTGTAAATAGAAGGCAAAAATTTTATCCTTAATACCTAGGGTATTTTTAGAATTTAAATATTTCCAAAACAGTTGATAAAATGATGTTTTAAAATCTTAATCTACCATTTTAATTGCTGCAAGACACTGTACACGAGTTTGACCATATTAGTGGTTGGACATAAAACTGGATAAGGTGGCAAACACTTGTAAATAGTACAATGGAAAATTCTCACAATTAACAGTTCTGCAATTGAACAAAGCCAAGGAATGAATCAGTGCAAAGTTATCAAGTTATAAATAGATGTCAGGGTAATGCCAAGATGCAGAGTGTAATAGGACAAGGACACGTTGTCCTCCTAGGTTTTGCCCATCAATTTGTATTTTCACAATTATAGAAAGTAACATTCATCTAAAGAAATTGCTGCTGTTTTTCTATACCTTTGCATCATATGCATTAAGATATTGGTAATTGGTGAGTCATGGTGCATGGATACAAGTTAGATATTTAAAAGAAGTTAAAAGTTGTTATATATTTTCAGCTTGCAAATAAAGGAGATTTCAGAATAAATCTGCTTGAATCTCAAGTAAATCACAGATTCTCAACCCTCCGGGATATGCACACTATAGGAATGGGGGCATGAAGGTGGCAGGCTGGAAAAAAATAAATATCCAGCACACATGGATAAAAACTTGATAAAGTGATGCCGTGACCTGGGTTATGACGTCACTCCAGCCCCAGCATCACTAAACCGCGTGCAAGGGAGAAGAGCAAGAAGACCGTGAGATAAGAGCAGCCACCCTAGACCCCACAGAAAGGATTCCCACTGAACCCCAGAGAAAGGATCCCCACTGTACCCCAAGGAATCAGTCGTGCCTGGTTTCATTGTATAAGGGAAATGGGGAGCTCTGTGAATCAATATTTAGACTCTAGGAGGCACATATAGGGCAGAAACAGCTGTGATAAAGAATGTGGGAAATTTAAAGTGATGTAGCAAAGTAAAACGTAAATACCAGGAGTTGAATTGCCTTAGGTTTTCTTTTTCTACCCCTACTTCTGTATTGTCATTTGCAAAACAAATCCTAAATAAAGTATTTAAAAAAAAAAAATTTAAATGCCACTCAACACTGTCTCTGGTGAACTGGTTAAGAAAAATATAGGACGAATTAAAAAAGTTAGAAATAAGAATAATGTAACTAAAGAACAATGAAACACCTTAAAGGAATTTAAAAAGATGCGACAATAGTCAATAACCAGTGGATAAAGAGGGAGGGATAGTGATCAGAAAGACTATTAGGAGACAGAGAGACAAATACTCTTTTAATGGAAGATCCCACCAGAGAGAAGATGGGGAAATTGGAAAAACAACTGGAGAAAAGATAATAAAATTGGAATTATAGCATGAACACGATTTTCTGTTGTATAAATATGCTAAAATTCCAGTCTTCTACTACCTTTAAGAATACATAAGAATAGAATTAATTCCCCAAGAAGACCTATAATTTCAGGGATTCATTTCCTGACGTCGAATTTATCCCAATACATCGATTTCTTCTTACAGCCGTATGTGGTACAGAAAAGCACATACCAATTTGAAAGATCCGTTAACTATCCTCAGATATTTAGAAGACTTTATCTGGGAAGTGAGTATGAGATTGATAACAAGTGATATGCAGGGCCGGATTTTCCTATAGGCTAACTAGGCTTCAGCCTAGGGCCTCAAGATCAAGAGGGGCCTACATTCAAATTGTTAGCAAAATTAAAATTACACTATTCTAAAAACAGTGAACACTAAAACACTGAACCGAAAATAAGGAGAAATTCTACGCATATGATATGACCAGTGGCGTACTAAGGGGGGACCAGGGGGGGCGGTTCGCCCCGGGTGCCACTTACTAGGGGGGTGCCCGGGGCAGACTGCAATGCCCCTCCTGCCGCGATCGCAGAGACCGGCGGTCTGCAGCTCCGCAATGTGCAACGCTCTGATTGGGTCTCGCGAGATCCATGGTCTGCAGCTCTGTGGAGCTGCAGACCAGAAATGAGGGCCACCGGACCACCAGGGACCCCACCGGACCACCAGGCAGCCCCCACTGGACCACCAGGGATTTAAGGTAAATTTTTTAGTCACCCCCCCCTCTCCTCATCACCCCCCTCCCTCTCACAATCACCCCCCTCTCCTCATCACCCCCCTCCCTCTCACAATCACCCCCCCTCTCCTCATCTCGACTTTTTTTATTTATTTATTATCCGTGCCACATTTTTTTATAAAGGTTAGTACCAATCACAACATGTTTCATTTAACATATTGATATATATATCACAGTAATGATGTATTTTATTGTCTCTCATGTAATTTACAAACTTAAAAATGGGAGGTGAAAGGGCCTCATAAGTGGAATAGCCTAGGGCCTCTTTTCATCTAAATCCGGCCCTGGTGATATGTCATCTCCTTACACAGATATACGGCATCAATTAGGTTGTGATTCAGTTAGAAAAGCTCTTGTTAATAGATTTATTTAGTTTATGCTACTGGTTTATTTTTGTCCCAAGGTCGTACCCCAACAGGAATGGCGAATCCCACAAACAGAGGTACTAGATTGACGTATGACTGGGCCTTAGAGTGGTCGGACTTAACGTTAATACAGATAAAGATAGAGCCAGAAATAGCCAAGGTCAGGGATATAGAAGTACAGATAAACGGAATAACAAGCCGGGTCACGATACCAGTCAAGATATACACAAAGTCAGAAACAAGCCAGGTCAGGAAACCAGAAATAAACTAAGACAAATACAAATACATTTTAGGATATAACAAGAAATACTTACTCAGGACAGAAACCACGATAGGGCAACGAGTAAGGGCCAGAACAGGCCTTAAATAGGTTCATATGAGTTATCATTGGTCCACATAATTTCTGTGACCCCAAACAGCATGGGGTCGCCTAGATGATGCAGTCCCTTTAAGGACATGACGTCATGACAATAACATTTATTTATAGGTGCAATAGTTTGGCCCGCAAAACCGCAGAGGGAGCCGTTTGCGGGACTGAAGATGAGTATAATCCTATTTCAGACCGCACGGCCACATGGAGCATACTGCAGCCAAAGGAGGGGAGTGGCGTGGGCGCCAGCACAGGTAGGTTTGTGACAATTTTATAATTGAGGCTACTACTTCATTTTAACCAACAATTATTTCTGGTTTGAGAACCAGTTTTATCTGCAAATCAAAGAAACTGATATAAGCACCAGGTTTGCTCCAGGCTTTGCTAATCTGTTTTTGGCAGCTTGGAAATATGTGAAATATGTGATAGAGTTAATTTCGGTTCGGCTGAATTATAGGACTAACAGCCTTGTACATTGCAAGGACGTCACCTACGTAGTTTTACACATGACCATGTAAGAACATCACATACATAGTCTTGGCATTTGACAATTTTTGTTCTCTCCTATTCTAGGAAGACTCTACCCTTTCCCTGACCTATTCTAAGAAGTCCCACCTAGTAATACCCCCAGATACGTTTCATATCAATAATTTGTTACCAGTCCCTACCATGCTGTATGCATGAGCTTGTTCATTCTGTTAGTTAATAGTTGTCAATATTTGACTGGTAATTAATGATACTCCCCATCGATTCCCATTTATTGTGTGTTATTATAAAACATTTATTCTGTTTAATAAGCAGTGGACATCTTTCTGAACTGACTCCCGTGTATGTCTCTAAAGAATATCCCCAAGTACTTGGTGCATGGCACGGTCTGGATAGAGCTATACTTTAAAGTACATGGCAGAGCTTTGGTGATCACCTAGGAATAAGTTCTAACTATATGCATGGTCATTCTATGCCTTAAATGCAAACCCTGTGATCTATCACGGATACATCGATGATATGTTAATGACTTGGCAAGAATCATCAGAGGAGCTGGAATTATTCTTGTCCCACCTAAATAAATATTTATGGTGTATAGAGCTTAACAACAACTGAAGACACTGAGATTAAATTCCTAGACTTGTCAATATATGTTGACCAAGTAAAAATCCAGATTAGGACCTTCTTCAAAGAAGTTGATGTTAACAGCTTTATTTTATAGAATAGCTGCCATCTCCCACATTGGCTTAAGAATGTCCCCAGAGACAAACTGAGAAGAATAAGAAGAAATTGCTCTCACTTTTTATAGAATGCAAAAATGTAAAGACTAAATTTGTTAAGAAGAAATATAGATGGGACAAAGTTGAAAAATATATATAGAAAAAATCTCTCAATTGGAATGGAGTTACTTAGAGGGTAGAAAACCCAGAAAGTCAAGGATCACAAGCCAATTTTAGTATTAGATAATAATAAATTGAATCTAAAGGAATTATCAGCCTTGCATGAAATTTTGGGAGATAAACCAAAATAGCCATATTAGTGGAGCGCTATAAAAGTCTAACCTGTGCATGGGGTTTCTTTGACTTTGACCCCACAAATACAGTAATATAGTGAACTTGAAGATACATATATGAAAAGAAGAAAAAAGACAAAAAATTGTGTAGATGGTCTAAAAATTACAGTTGGTTATAGAAAAAAAGCTAGAACCACTCACATGTATCGGAGCCTATAAGTTATTGGCTCCGTAAGATGAACTTTAGCGCCCTTATGGCAGCAACACACCACTTGCTCGGTAGCGTCTCCTCCAAAGGGAATATAAAGAGAGAAGCAACCAATGTGGGGAATTATAGACTTATAAACCTTAAAACCATATGGTAGGTATTAAACTCACCTTTTTTAGAGCCTTCAATTCCTGGCTCTAAGTTTTATAAACAGAGTGCCAGTTTTCTGGGGATGGCATCACAAGCAGATAGACTAAAGATCAGCTGAACATCTGTGCAGGGGGCTGGCATCCACCGATGGTGTATGGTTTTGTCTTTTGTCTTCTTTTCATTTATGTATCTTCAAGTTCACTATTATACTGTGTGTGTGGGGACAGGATAGACTTTTATAGCGCACCACTAATAGGTATATCTAATACCCTATTTTGGCTATTTAGAACTCCTTGTGGGTAAAAGAATATCCCACATTAAGTGTCGAGCTGCTTATCACTAAGGCACTTTACTGTATCACACACTACCTCCCAGTAGAGGTAGATTTTAGTTTGATAAACCAAAATAGTTTTCAGAGGAGCCCCATGTCTGAAACAGAAATTGGTTTAGTGCTTTATAAGAAAGATTCAGAGCAACATAAGTTTGGAAAATGTATGTTTTTCTAGATGTGGGTAATGCATTCCATGCAGAACAGTGAGACAGAACAATGTGAGAATCTGTAAAGAATGTAGAGGTCATAACATTAAAGAAAGAATTACTGTTGAAGTAGGAATGTCATAAACTACTTGGAATGGGTATGTCAGTAGAACAAGGTCCCTCCATATTCGCATAGGTGAATGTATAAGGAAAATTAAAAAAGGATTCCCACACCGTAGTGTGTCTTCTCTTTTGATAAAGAATACAATTGTGACCTTTCCCTCTTTAGGTTTGCGGGCCTAAGAAAGGTTAAGGGTAATTGGAGAGAAGGCAATCATCTCTGTATTCTAGCACAGGAAAAAAAGAAATGGATCTTTATATTTAAAACCCTACACCATAATGGTCTAAATGTGGCCTTTGAATTAGGATATATTTTTTACAAGCTAGAGATTTCAATATTGAGACTATTCATTTTTTATGTAAGCATAACCTTTATTATCAGACCGATTGCAATATGTGGCCATTTCTGATAGCGCTTCCCTTACTCTTTCCTTCACGTGTGGGGTTCCCCAAGGCTTGGCCCCATACTTGGCCCCCTGCTATTCACATTGTTTATAAATGATCGGCCTAACGTCTGCAAATTCTCAACTGTACACATGTATGCAAACGACACTGTAATCTACGCTAGTAAACCCAATCTACCGCAGCTAGAGGCTGTGCTCCAAAACCAATTTACAGAGGTAGAAAAGTGGATAGAGGATAACAAACTCTTCCTAAACACTGACAAAACTGTTACAATGTTACAATCTTTGGAATTCTGCCTAAATTACATAAACTACAAAATCAACAACTGTGTATCAGAACAAATTTAAATAGCACACTGACAGCAGTCTGCTCTTTTAAATATCTAGGTATGTGACTAGACCCCAATCTATCCTTTGGCCTTCACATTGAAAAAATCTCATTAAAACTTTATCCAAAATTAGGTGCCCTGTACAGAAACAAATCCTGCCTAAGCCTTACAGTAAGGAAACAGATAGTGCAACAAATGCTAATGCCGGTCATTGATTATGGGGATCTAGTGTATAAACCCGCACCGCAAACCCTCCTTAATAAACTTAAAATGTTATATAATTAATTCTGCCGCTTTGTAATAGAATGTAATTACTTTACCCACTACCTGTACATGTTAAAAGAGCTAAACTGGCTGTCGCTGGAATCCAGACGCATTCTTCATCTTTCCAGCTTTGTGCATAAGAGCATTTCTGGGAAGCTCCCACCCTACCTAAGTAGAATGATCTCCCCAGCTGTCTCCACTTCCTGTAACCTCTGATCCAGTACTAGCATGATATTTAGCATACCGCAATACAAAAATACAAAGCACATCAATTCTGGAAAACCTCAAGGACACAGTCAAATCTTCATTCAATCTAAAATCTTTTAAGAGATCTATGGCAATATACCTCAGCACAGAATATATTTATTACCTGTTATGTATTAAATTTATATGTGTGTGTGTATATATATATATATATATACATATATATATATATATATACAGTTTGTATATTGATTTTTTGTAATATTGTATCCTATTGTAACAATGCAATGTTTTGTGGACCCAGGACATACTTGAAAAGAGAGAAATCTCAATGTATCCATCCTGGTAAAATATTTTAGAAATAAATAAATTATACTAAAAGCATATAATTGGTTTTACATGTCTAGCTTCTTGTGATTCTACGCCCACTGCGAGCAGTAATTAGACTGCAAGGCAAGTTCCAGGTTTTGGCCAGCCTCCTGAAGTCCTAGGAGATTGCGAATCATAGGTGAATTGCCGGGTGCATTGCAGGAGGCAGCGTTCTTCTTGTTCTTTACCACCGGTGGACTATTTTAAACGTTTCTGGACTTCCTATTGGACTCTTTTAAAGTGGACTGGTTTGTCTCTTTTTATTTGAATATGAATTGTCTTTTGTAATATGAATATGAATTGTTTTTATTCAATTTAATTGATTTTATTTAATTGCATACCACAATTTCTGCACATTTGATGATTTTGAACACTGACTTTTTATATCATATTTTTTTTTCTTTTGCATTGCGGATTAGTGTGGCTTAATTTAAAAAAAAATTATGTGTCATGTTTTTCATTTATTGCACATAACTGTTGCAATTACAATTAACAGGTGGCGCTACACAGGCCCCCACAGCCAGACAGGAAATTCCTCAAATAATATTACAAAAGCACCCAACACCTATAAAGGGCACATGGTGACTTAATCATAAGAGTCATCCAGGGACCTACATGCAGTGTTAGACTCACTCCAAATAATGGTGACTACTATCACAAATAACTTTTGCCGTTTCTAAAAACCATCAAGAGAAAAGGGTAGCCCCAAGCACACATCTTGGAGTATTGACAGAGAATATCCGTGAGAGGTTTCTTATCACATTGCTTGGCTAAAGTAGCTTGTGCCCAGTCCTCAAAGAGACAGGTTTATCTCATAATTAAGATTGTAGTCTCTACAATATGAGAGATCAGAGATCAGAGATCAGAGATGAATCAGAGCCTCCCTGAAGTGAAAGTTGTGAAGGCAGACAGCAGTGGTGGAACTAAAGTAGAGAGGGCCCCGGCGCAAGATTTTTAGATATATTTTTGATAATTTTCTTTAACATTGCCTAGCAATAATTACATTTAATTTTATTTGTGAATGGAGTGACATATAAATGTCATGACTCTCTCCAAATCATGGAACAAGCAGCAAATTACCATTTTTTTGCACGAGTTAGGAATGCCTGGGCATACTGCACCCGCAGATGCCTGATATGTTAATCTGGTCCCATGTATATCCATGGTCCCATGTATGTCCATTTCTACAACTTTTTCTATTTGGACTGATGGAATTTATCACTGCACACAATATGCAGGGAGTGACTGTCTATTATACTGTAGATATTGCAAAGAATCTCTGGATTAGATAGTTTAGAAAGGTCCCAAGCAGAAGCAAAACTCATGGCAGTCACTAGTAGGGTCATTTAGGGGCAAGTAAAATGGTCAATAGCTGGGAGCTTATTCAAAGTCTGATTCAAAGATACTGTGTAAAAAGTATATTATCCACTGTGGAACATATTATTTTGTTCACAAGTTGCTGTGATATATCATACTTTGGAAGTACTTTGAAACCCACATATGCAGGAAACTGACAAATGGATTTCACCATCTGTGTAAACCAACCTTTTTGTTGCTGAGCCTTTTATTTTACCTGTGTATTGAACTATTTTTTATAGTTTTTGATAGAAATAGCAAAGTATCTGTTTTCAAAACACATACAAAAGGACTAAAAGCATTTCCTGGGTAAATCATCCTGTGAAAAATATAAGACAAAATGTAACTATATGTGCCCAGGATATTTATAGGTATATGTCACAGTAGTATTATTATTGAGTGAATTAAGAGCTATGACTTATCAGTGGATAGAAAAGAACCACTCCCCCCCCTTCTCCCCCTACAAAAAAAATAAAAAAAATCACCATATTCTATCAAAAAAGGAGTCTCATATTTAATTTTTGTTTGATGGTTGAGAAGGGAGATAGGGTATATAAAACCATCCCCTAAAATACTCCAGTTGTACGTTTTTCACATTTGTTGGCAGCAACCATCTCTCAGATGGGCTGGTATGGGTTCCAATTTTATTTTTAAAGACTAAGCTACATATAATGGTGATAGAATACAGTTTATACAAATATACTGTCCATAACATCTGATCAGTTTGATATCTAGCTAGACCTCAACATAAAGCGCATTCATCCTCAAAACAAAAACAAAAAGTTACCTGTGCACTATTACATATCCAATGTCCATTTAAATAACACAGCTTTTAAGTATCACTGTACTGACCATTAAAGTGTAAGCTCACCTGCAAACTTTAATACCAGCCTCTTAATTGAGTCCTGGAACAATCCACCTTGCTGCTTCCAGCTTTAATTGAATTTATTATAATAAAAATGAGCCTACTATGGAGAGAGGTAGAAGAATAGCAGAAGTTCAAAAAAATATTTTACAATGTTTGAATATTAAGATAGCAAATAATATAAAGAAATTAAAACTTAGATTCTACTGTAGAGGAAATAAAACAGACAAGATGTTAACTAATAAGCTGAGGAAACAACAGGCTAAGGCGCGCATATCCAAGATTGTATATAACTCAAATACCTATATAAATCCAAAAGAGATTGGAGACTGTTTTAGAGATTACTACGGGTCATTATACAATCTTCCCGTAGAAACCTCTGTAATAAAGATTAAAGAATATTTAACCAGTACAAAGTTAAAAAAAATAGATCAAATTCAGAAGGATAGTTTGAATAAAGGGATTACAGAGGACGAGGTGATTAGGGCTATATCTAAAACCCAGAAGCTAAAAACACCAGGCCCAGATGGGTTTTCCAATTTGTTTTTTCATACTTATAAATCTATTTTGAGTTCACATCTAGCACTAGCGTTTAATGATGCAGTGAAAATAGGTAGCTTCCCGGAAGAGATGACAAGAGCAAATATGCTTCCCATCCTGAAACAAGGAAAAGATCCAGCTGTAGTATCTAGCTACCGTCCCATCTCTCTAATCAACTCAGATGTAAAAATATTCTCATCCATCCTGGCAGACCGCCTTAAAAGTATTATTAAAACTCTTATCAATAATGATCAAATAGGTTTCATACCAGATAGATGGGTGGGATCCAATTCAAGAAGAATTATAAGTGTTATAGACAACGCTAACAAGAAACATATTCCTCTTATGACCCTAGCAGTCGACGCAGAAAAAGCCTTCGATAGGCTAAACTGGAAGTTTTTAGAACTAACCCTAGAAGCCTATGGAATAGATGGCTGGACGATAAGAGGAATTATGGCCCTATATAAAAACCCTTCTACTAGGATAGTAGGCCCTAATGTATGTTCAGATTGGGTATCAGTTAATAATGGAGTCAGACAAGGGTGCCCGCTCTCACCTCTATTATACATCCTCTCAATAGAACCCTTAGCGGAAAATATTAGAAACAATGTAGATATAAAGGGATACAAAATAGGAGAAAAAGAACTAAAAATTAGTCTCTATGCGGATGACATCCTTCTGACAATCACTGACCCAGTTAGATCTTTGAAACATCTGATGGGAGAAGTTAGACGGTATAGCCAACTAGCAAATTATAAACTTAACAATGAAAAAACAGTCGTGATGAGCATTGAATTAGATAAAAAGTCAAGAGAGGAAATTAGCAATCTCTACGCATTTACATGGGCACCTCAGAAGTTTGACTGCTTAGGAATAACCATTACGAAAAATATAGAGAGAATGATGGAAGAAAATTACTTAAGCCTGTTAAAATGTACAAACTTACTACTCAAAGATTGGAGAAGTGCGCAGATTACCTGGTGGGGTCGTATTAATGTCATCAACTCCTATATTATCCCTAAGTGGAACTATTTATTTCAAATGATTCCACTCAGGGTTCCAGATAGTTGGTTGACATTATTACAGAATAATCTAGAGAACTTTATTAATAAAGGTAAGAAAAATAGAATAAACAGGAAAATCCTATCACTAAAAACCAAGGACGGTGGATTAAATTTTCCCAATATAAGAGTTATATACTGGGCAAACGTGATTACACATATGTACAGGTCCCAGACGGTGACGGCTAGGAAAGAAAGTTGGTTTTGTATGGAAATGGAAGATTTAGGTCTAAAAAGTTCAGAGGGCATATTATGGAATACAAAACCCTTAGGTAAAATGGAGATCGATATCAAAAATAATATTATATGGGCTCAAATGGTGCCAGTCTGGGAGGAAATCAAAATGAAAATGTCTCTAAAACATGCGATTTTGGATACAGCAAATCTGAGAACAATAGAAGCTAATATGAGGGACATCTCTCTAGATAGCTGGCGAACCCAGGGAATATATAAAATCTCGCAGATATTAGGTGCAGCTAACATATTGCCTTTTGATACTATTGTACAGAATTTCCATCTGTCCCAGCGAGAAGTATTTACGTACCTGAGACTTAAATATTTTCTGCAGAAACACCTTAGCAAAGATCTTGGAAAAGCGTATATGATGATAAAAAACATTTTCTCAAACCAGAATGTACCAAAAGTCCTAGCTAAAGCAATAGAAGCTATAAGAAACATGAATGAAGTGGTTAGCTTCCCTCAGAAAACTAAATGGGAGAGTGATCTGAAATGTCCGTTAGATCAGGATGAGTGGTGTAAAGCCATAAATATTACTCGTCGACAGGTCCAATGCTTAAATCTATTAGAATCTTACTATAAGGTCATCTATAGATGGTATCTAGTCCCCAGTAAGCTGTCCCAGATGTACCCAGGGGTACCTTCTAAATGTTGGAGATGTGATAAAGAAGTAGGCTCATTTATTCATATCTGGTGGAGTTGTTCAAAAATCCAGAGCTCTATAAAGAGAATGCTAAGATTCATAAAAGAGATAACCGGAATAGAGTTAGAAATGAAACCTGAGATAGTCTTGCTACACATGCACTGGCCAAAGATGGTCTATAGTATCAAATGCTTTGTTATTCACTGCTTTATCGCATTCAAAATTGTCTTAGCACGGAATTGGAAATCAAACCAAACGATCAATTGGGATACGATTAAGGACCAAATCCGTCTTCAGACAATGATGGAGAGAGATCTGAGCATCCCATATTTGAATGCCCCCAAAAGGAGAGACCTATGGCAAGGGTGGCTCAACAAAATTGAAAATCGGCCATAAAGCATATTAGGATTTACCTGAGCTCAGAAAGAATTAGAGACACGAGTTAATGATATATCCCCTCTCAATGCCTGACCCGGCAGATAACACTGTATTGTGTTTGTATTTTGTATTTTGTATTATGTAAATGTGTTAAATGTGCTAATCATGTTAAAACTATTGGACTTATGTAGTCATAGTGTTAAATGTATGTGTGTAAGAAATTAAATAAAAGAATTTATACTAAAAAAAAAAAAAAAAAGAATGAACACATTGGGTTAGGGCAGTAATTTAACAAGGTTAATACAAGAACAAATAAAAGCACATAAATTAGCACTATACAATACAATGAGTCTATTGGACCCAAACATTTTGAGGGAAGTGGCAACTTACCAAGCCTCTGGAATGTATTCCCAATCCACTCCCCCTAAATGTCAGTAGCTGAAGGCAGTGGTGTATTTTGGTTTTGTGCTGCCCTAGGCACGATTAAATTAGGTCACCCGAAAAATCTAAATTTGCCCCGCCCAATTCGTGTCAAGGGCATTTTTTTTTACTGACAGACACATGACCTTATTGATACATGCACTGATATACACTCACTGACAGATACACAGTCATTGGCACACACATACAGTCATTGGCACGCACTGTTTAACCAACACGCACTTTCACTGACAGGCACACACTCTCAGATACACATAAAATTACATACACACAATCACAGGTACACCCATTCTCACTCACAGACACACACTGACAGCTACACTCACTCACTCACAGTGGACAGCCCCAGAAAACGAGGCAAAAAAGGCATTTGTCTGGGAGTTTGGGGTGGCATTTTTTAGCGCCCCCCCTGAAAGTGCCGCCCTAGGCAAATGCCTTGTTTGCCTTGTGGTAAATACATCCCTGGCTGAAGGTTAGATGGTGCCATCCAATATTTAAAGTGGTGGGATAGTGGGGCTAGTCTACTATTTGCTATCTGGAACTCTGGGCTGTATATGAGTCTGTAAAGCTTCTTCTCATCCTTTGTAATCTCGGTCTACGAGATATTGCTCTCTCCCGGTGCTCCTCCTACCTCAGTCAGCGCTCTTTTAGTGTTTCTTTCTCTGGCTCTGCCTCTTCCTCCCAACCTCTCTCTGTTGGTGTCCCCCAAGGTTCAGTCCCTTACTGTTCTCGATATATACTTCCTCCCTTGGTAAACTCATCAGCTCCTTTGGCTTCCAATATAATTTCTATGCGGATGACACGCAAATCTATCTGTCCTCCCCTGATCTCTCCCCGCCCCTCTTGACTAGTGCCTCTGACTGGCTCTCTGCTATTTCTAATTGGCTGGCTGCCCACTTCCTTAACCCCTTAAGGACCAAACTTCTGGAATAAAATGGAATTATGACGTGTCAGACATGTCATGTGTCCTTAAGGGGTTAAGCTCAACTTGTCCAAAACAGAAATTCTGGTCTTTTCTGGTCTGTCTCTCTCCACGTTAATGGTGCTACGATAGGCTCCACCACGCTGGCTTACTACCTAAGTGTTCCTTTTGACTCCGACCGCTCTTTCACCCATCATGTCCAGTCGATCGCCAAATCCTGCCGCTTCCATCTCAAAAACATTGTGCGCATCCACCCCTACTTAACGCCAGATGGGGATAAGGTGCTGGTCCATGCCACTGTCCTCTCTCGCCTTGACTATTGCAATCCGCTTCTCAGTGGTCTTACGTGCTCCCAACTCACCCCACTGCAACTCACCTATCTGTCCTACCTAATACACAAGTATGTCCCATTCAGGCCCCTATGCTCTGCGGAAGACCTGCGTGTATCCTCTGTCCGTCCTCCCACCTCTGATGCTCGCCTTCAAGACTTCTCTAGGACTGCACCGTTGCTATGGAACTCCCTTCCCTTTTCCGTTAGACGCTCACCCAGTTTCTACTCTTTCAAAAAATCATTAAAAACTCACTTTTTCACAAAAGCGTATCAATTAAACTGTTAATAGCTCCAAATAACCCCTCAGTAAGTCTTCATTGAATATTATTCTACCAATCTACTTCCCTAATACTTCCCTTACCTTTGTGTCACTTTACCCCACTCCCTCTAGCATGTAAGCTCATTGAGCAGGGCCCTCAACCCCTCTGTTTCTGTGCGTCAAACTTGTCTGGTTACAACTACATGTTTGTTTGTCCACCCACTGTAAAGCTCTACGGAATTTGTTGGTGCTATATAAATATAATAATAATAATAATAATAATAAAAAATGGCTGTGTGTGGATTTGTATGTAAATGTGGGTGACTGTATGGAAAATGCATTAGATTGTGAATATAAGTGAGTGGAGTTATATTTCACAGATGCCCTGGGGAACATGGGAAAATACACTGGGGAACATGGAGAGCTGAACTGGGGGACATTGGAAGATTTCCCGAAGGATGTGGAAAATGCGTTAGAAGGGCTTGGCCTGCAGCAAAGGCTATAGTATTTATTTATTACTGGTATTTATAAAGCGCCAACAGATTCTGTAGCGCTGTACAATTAGTGGAGAACGTACAATAGACACAGACAAATACAAGAGGTATAGAGAGCCCTGCCCGTAAGCTGATATCTAGCCATTGAAGCTCTTTTATACAAAGTGCTTAGCTAGAAAGATAATGGGGATTTGAGACAAGAGGTACCAGGGGAAATTGGGAGGTGATGGCTAAAAAAAAGAGTTAAGAGAGAAAAGCAGCTATTGGTAAAATATAAAGGGAATGAAGAGGTAATTGAGTGAGAATCTCAAACTAGTCAGTATCTGGTGTGATCACCATTTGCCTCATACAGTGCAACACATCTCATTCGCACAGAGTTGATCAGGTTGTTGATTGTGGCCTGTGGAATGTTGGTCCACTCCTCTTCCACTGGTTGTGCGAAGTTTCTGGTTATTGGCAGGACCTGGAACACGCTGTTGTATACGCTGATCCAGAGCATCCCAAACATGCTCAATGGGTGAGATGTCTGGTGAGTATGCTGGCCATGCAATAACTGGGATGTTTTCAGCTTCCAGGAATTGTATACAGATCTTTGCATCATGGGTCTGTGCATTAACATGCTGCAACATGAGGTGATAGTCGTGGATGATTGGCACAACAATGGGCCTCAGGAACTCATAACGGTATCTCTGTGCATTCAAAATGCCATCAATAAAATGCACTTGTGTTCATAGTCCATAACATATGCCTGCCCATACCATAACCCCACCACTACCATGGGCAACTCGATCCACAACATTAACATCAGCAAACCGCTCACCCACACGACGCCATACACGCTGTCTGCCATCTGCCCTATACCGTGAAAACCAGGATTCATTTGTGAAGAGAACACCTCTGCAAAGTGCCAGACGCCATTGAATATGAGCATTTGTCCACTCAAATCGATTACGACGGCGAACTGCAGTCGGATCAAGACCCTGATGAGGACGACGAGCATGCAGATGAGCTTCCCTGAGACGGTTTCTGACAGTTTGTGCTGAAATTCTTCGGTTTGCAAACCGATTACAAGTAACACAGATAGTTGTGTAGGTGCTTCAAATATATTAAAAAAAGAATTAATATGGAATTATTTGCCTGAAGAGGTGGTTTTGTCAGAGTCTATACAGATGTTTAAACTGCAATTGGATAAATACTTGCAAAAACATAACATACAGGGATATCATTTCTAATTAGTGGGGTAATAGCTACTTGATCCAAGGAGACATCTAACTACTATTTTGGGGTCAAGAAGGAATTTTTTCCTAGTTTGTTGCAAAATTGGAAGCGCTTCAGACTGGGTTTTTTGCATTCTTTTGGATCGACAGCAAAAACATATGTGAGGAATAGTGTTGTCGCGAACCCGAAATTTTCGGTTCGCGAACGGCGAACGCGAACTTCCGCAAATGTTCGCGAACCGGCGAACCGCCATTGACTTCAATGGGCAGGCAAATTTTAAAAACAACAGGGACTCTTTCTGGCCACAATAGTGATGGAAAAGTTGTTTCAAGGGGACTAACACCTGGACTGTGGCATGCCAGAGGGGGATCCATGGCAAAACTCCCATGGAAAATTGCACAGTTGATGCAGAGTCTGCTTTTAATCCATAAAGGGCAGAAATCACCTAACATTGACACCTGTCCTCAAAGCCCAGCCCTGATACACACTGACACAGAGCAGAATAGAGACTGTTCCCCCTACATAGGGTCACTTGGCAGATATGGATTGACACCTGTCCTCAAAACCCCTGATACACACTGACACAGAGCAGAATAGAGACTGTTCCCCCTACATAGGGTCACTTGGCAGATATGGATTGACACCTGTCCTCAAAACCCCTGATACACACTGACACAGAGCAGAATAGGGACTGTTCCCCCTACATAGGGTCACTTGGCAGATATGGATTGACACCTGTCCTCAAAACCCCTGATACACACTGACACAGAGCAGAATAGAGACTGCTCCCTGTCCACAGAGACCATGATACACACTGACACAGAGCAGAATAGGGACTGTTACCCCTACATAGGGTCACTTGGCAGATATGGATTGACACCTGTCCTCAAAACCTCTGATACACACTGACACAGAGCAGAATAGGGACTGTTCCCTGTCCACAGAGTCCATGATACACACTGACACAGAGCAGAAGAGAGACTGTTCCCCGTCCACAGAGACCATGATACACACTGACACAGAGCAGAATAGGGACTGTTCCCTGTCCACAGAGACCATGATACACACTGACACAGAGCAGAATAGAGACTGTTCCCCGTCCACAGAGACCATGATACACACTGACACAGAGCAGAATAGAGACTGTTCCCCCTACACATGGTCACTTGGCAGGTATGGATTGACACCTGTCCTCAAAGCCCCTGATACACACTGGGGGGAGCTACTGTCCTCCCCAACCCCTGCGCGGTGGGTGGGGGCCATAAATCACAATGGGGTGACCTACTGTCCTCCCCCCCTCGGCCCCCACCCCTGCGCGGTGGGTGGGGGGCATAAATCACAATGGGGGGGCCTACTTTCCTCCCCCCCGGCCCCCATCCCTGCGCGGTGGGTGGGGGGCATAAATCACAATGGGACGGACCTACTGATAGGAGTGGAGTATTGTTCATATCAGTTTAATACCTTCCGCGTCTCCTATCAGTGGACGTGTAAATGGCAGAGATTTTTAATTGTTGAATCACCTCCCCTTTTTAGGCCAAGGTGGGAAGATGCTTAGACCACTGGTATATTGGTGCCATCTTGGAGGATTTTGGTATTGTTGCAGCCGCTGCTGTAGCAGCGGGCAGAAAAATTTATGTTTGTTTCACAGGCAGAAAGTGCCCTAAAACATGGCGGCTTGAACCCTAGTTGGTGGCGGATAAGTCACGCAAGTCAAACGTCATTCAGAGCTAAAATACAGCAGCGTGTGGACCATTTTTAGCCCAAGGCAGCTCATCTCATAAGGCCTTTTTTAAGCGAATGTATCGCCCAGTGTCAGTCCCTTCGGGATCCATCCCTCATTCATCTTAATAAAGGTGAGGTAATCTAGACTTTTTTGACCTAGGCGACTTCTCTTCTCAGTGACAATACCTCCTGCTGCACTGAAGGTCCTTTCTGACAGGACACTTGAAGCGGGGCAGGCCAGAAGTTCTATCGCAAATTGGGATAGCTCAGGCCACAGGTCAAGCCTGCACACCCAGTAGTCAAGGGGTTCATCGCTCCTCAGAGTGTCGATATCTGCAGTTAAGGCGAGGTAGTCTGCTACCTGTCGGTCGAGTCGCTCTCTGAGGGTGGATCCCAAAGGGCTGTGGCGATGCATAGGACTTAAAAAGGTCCGCATGTCCTCCATCAACAACACGTCTTTAAAGCGTCCTGTCCTTGCCGGCGTGGTCGTGGGAGGAGGAGGATGACTTCCACCTCTCCCCCTGTTAGATTCCCGTTGTGCTGTGACATCACCCTTATACGTTGTGTAAAGCATACTTTTTAATTTATTTTGCAAATGCTGCATCCTTTCCGACTTGTTGTAATTCGGTAACATTTCCGCCACTTTCTGCTTATACCGGCGGTCTAGTAGCGTGGACACCCAGTACAGGTCGTTCTCCTTCAGCCTTTTTATACGAGGGTCCCTCAACAGGCAGGACAGCATGAAAGACCCCATTTGCACAAGGTTGGATGCCGAGCTACTCATTTCCCGTTCCTCCTCCTCACTGATGTCATTGAGGGTATGTTCTTCCCCCCAGCCACGTACAACACCACGGGTACCAGATAGGTGACAACGAGCACCCTGGGATGCCTGTTGTGTTTGGTCTTGCTCCTCCTCCTCCTCCTCAAAGCTACAATCCTCCTCTGACTCCTCTTCCTCACAATCCTCTTCCAGCGTTGCCGCAGGTCCAGCAAGCGATGCTGATAAGGCTGTTTCTGGTGGTGATGGTGACCACAACTCTTCCTCTTCCTCTTCACGCTCATCTACAGCCTGATCCAGCACTCTTCGCAGGGCACGCTCCATGAAGAAAACAAATGGTATGATGTCGCTGATGGTGCCTTCGTTGTGACTGACTAGGTTTGTCACCTCCTCAAAAGGACGCATGAGCCTACAGGCATTGCGCATGAGCATCCAGTAACGTGGCAAAAAAATTCCCAGCTCCCCAGAGGCTGTCCTAGCACCCCGGTCATACAAATATTCATTAACAGCTTTTTCTTGTTGGAGCAGGCGGTCGAACATTAGGAGTGTTGAATTCCAACGTGTAGGGCTGTCGCAAATCAAGCGCCTCACTGGCATGTTGTTTCGCCGCTGGATATCGGCAAAGTGAGCCATGGCCGTGTAGGAACGCCTGAAATGGCCACACACCTTCCTGGCCTGCTTCAGGACATCCTGTAAGCCTGTGTACTTATGCACAAAGCGTTGTACGATCAGATTACACACATGTGCCATGCACGGCACATGTGTCAACTTGCCCAACTTCAATGCCGCTATCAAATTTTTCCGTTGTCACACACCACTTTGCCGATATCCAGTTGCTGCGGAGTCAGCCACTTTTCCACCTGTGCGTTCAGGGCGGACAGGAGTGCTTGTCCGGTGTGACTCTCTGCTTTCAAGCAAGTCAAACCCAAGACGGCGTGACACTGCCGTATCCGGGATGTGGAATAGTACCTGGGGAGCTGGGGGGGTGCCGTTGATGTGGAGCAAGAAGCAGCGGCACAAGAGGACTCAGCCGAGGAGGTTATGGAAGAGGATGGAGTAGGAGGAGTAGAGGAGGTGGCAGCAGGACTGCCTGCAATTCGTGGCGGTGTCACCAACTCCTCTGCAATGCCACGCATTCCTTGCTTGTCAGCCGTCAGCAGGTTTACCCAATGCGCAGTGTAGGTGATATACCTGCCCTGACCATGCTTTGCAGACCAGGTATCAGTGGTCAGATGGACCCTTGCCCCAACACTGTGTGCCAGACATGCCATGACTTCCTTTTGCACAATCGAGTACAAGTTGGGGATTGCCTTTTGTGAAAAGAAATTCCGTCCGGGTACCTTCCACTGCGGTGTCCCAATAGCTACAAATTTTTTGAACGCCTCAGACTCAACCAGATTGTTGTCACGTTCCGTTCCTGGCTGCGGATCATTCTGGTAATGGCTTCTGGTATCCAGTACTCCTTTTGCTATTCTTGTTTAATATTTCTTGGTTTTTGGTTTTCTATTCTGTGTCTGGTTTTCTTTATGCTGGGATTTCTGGGTTCATTCCTATAGTTCGTCCCTGGATTTCCCAGTCTCCAGGTTTCCTTTAAATGTTTGTTTTATTTGCCACACCCTTATGTTTCCAGCTTTCATTATGTGTTAGAGTTCCTGCAGGCAGCAGCTCAAAGCTTCTGTCCTTTCTTTCAGGTAAGTGCTATATATGTGTTCTTAATCTGTGGTTGTTTTAGCATACATTAGGCAGTGTAGGACCTGCCAGATATGGGGTACATTGGCGTTGTTGGCAGGCTTATGCAATGTATGATCATATAGTGTGACTAAACCCCCATGATTTCCATATGTAGTACTTAGTTATTTCTCCTCTTGTTTTGCCTATGTTATCTTGTTGTGTCTTAGTTTGTATATACCTGTCCATGTTCAGTCCTGTCCAGTCATGCCCATGTTTAGTTAATGTTCCCTTATGTATTGTGTCATGTTCTGGGTTTAGCTTCCTATCCTTCTCTGGTTCTGGGTTCTACTAGTTATGTCTTGTTTTCATGTTTGGTGCCTGTTCTAGCTTTGTCTTGTTTCTAGTACTGGATACACCCTTGCTGCAGAGACTCCCTATTCAGCTCCTGGGAGGTCTGCTTATTTCCTAGTTCCTTGGATCCGCAGAAGCTGAATCAGGGTTCTGGTTGTGGCTGCACAAACGCTGGTGCTCAACACCAGGGGGCGTGCGGTTACCCTGCTAATCCACCTCCACGCTGAAGACTCCCACTTCATCAGGCATTATGGGTCCCGGTCCATGCGCCGCCGCCTGGACACTGTGTCTGGGTTCTGGGCACCGGACTACCACCCTGACAATTGTATGGTAAAAGCTGGCGGGCTAATAGTTCGGACAAGCCAGCTGTCAGACGCTGGGCAAGGGGGTGACTTGGTGACATTGGCTTCTTACGCTCAAACATGTCCTTGACAGACACATGACTGTGGGCAGATGAGCGGGAACTGCTCAAGGCGGGAGACGGAGTGGCGGATGGTTGAGAGGGGGCAAGAAGGACTGCAGTGGTTGACGTGGCTGAAGATGCTGGACCAGGAGGAGGATGGCGGCTTAGAGTAGGCGTGCTGCTTGTACTCATGTGTTGATCCCATAGGCATTTGTGATGTGAGATCATGTGCCTACGCAAAGCAGTTGTACCTAGGTGGGTGTTGGACCTCCCACGACTCAGTTTCCTTTGGCACAGGTTGCAAATGGCATCGCTGTTGTCAGAGGCAGACACACAAAAAAAATGCCACACTGCTGAGCTCTGCAATGACGGCATTCTGGTGGTGGACACAGCATGCGTTGATTGGCGTGCTGTCGGGCTGACCCCGGGTGCCGATGCATGCTGTCTGACTGTGCCACTAGCTCCTTGCGACGACCCCCCCCTGCTTCCAACTCGTCTCCTCCTCCTCTGTCTCCCCATCTGAACTTTCGCCCTGTTCTTCTTCTTGCCGAGCGGGCACCCACGTGACATCCATGGACGCATCGTCATCATCAACCGCTTCGCTTGTATCTGACAACTCAGAAAAGGAAGCAGCAGCGGGTACAACATCATCATCATCACACCGTACCTCCATGTGTTTAATGCTGCCTGCCTGAGACATATCCCTGTTATCTACATCCTCTAGCAATAATGGTTGCGCATCACTCATTTCTTCAAACGGGTGTGTGAATAACTCCTCTGACATACCAAGTAAAGCGGCTGTGGTGCTAGTTTTGGTGGTGGCGGCAGGCGGGTGAGTGCTATCTTGAGAGGTGCCTGAAGCTAAGCTGGAGGAGGATGGTGCGTCAAGGTTCCGAGCGGAGGCTGTACAAGATTGGGTGTCCTGTGTTAGCCAGTCAACTATGTCCTCAGAACTTTTCAAGTTCAGGGTACGTGGCTTCTGAAAACTGGGCATTATTCTAGGGCAAAAGGGAATCACAGCACCACGACGGCCCCTGCAGGGTGGCCTGCCTCTGCCTGTCATTTTTTGGGGGATTAGTGGTACTATGCGTGCAAGCTACTGTGAGACCAGATATGATTGGCAATGTGAACTGTAACAGTTCTGCAGAGCACACACTGTAGGCCTGGTAACTGCTATTAAATCTATAACAGTGAAAAATAAATTTTGGTTTTAAAAGCACGCTATAGAGACACCAAATATGATTGGCAACTGTCAAAGCACGCTGGAACAGGTCTACAGAGCACACGCTGAAGTAGGCCTGACACCCAGACGCTTGCAGACAACTAACTGATCTTCTATTACAGTGAAAAAATAATGATTTCTTTAAAATCTAAAGCTTAAGCTATTGTTAAAACCGAGTGGTGGCACTGACTGTGCAAATGGGCAAGGCATCCAACCTGACACAGAAGCTGGCAGGCAGTCAACTGCTCTTCTATTACAGTGAAAACTAATTATTTATTTTAAATGTAAAGCTTAACCAATTGTTAAAACAGATATGAGTGGTGGCACTGGGCAAGTAGGCACAGTATCCAATGTGAACCTCACACAGAAGCTGGCAGGCAGGCAGGCACCTGCAATTACATTACACAGGAAAAAAAAAAAAAAGCAGCCTGATGTTATAGCCCTAAAAAGGGCTTTTTGGGGTGCTGTCCTTACAGCAGAGATCAGATGAGTCCTTCAGGATTGTAGTGGACACTGAATACCCTAGCCTAGCTATCAATTTCCCTATCAAAACAGCAGCAGCTAAACTTTCCCTCCTCTCACTAAGCATGCATTCCGAATGAATCGAAAATGGATGGTTGGAGGGTGTGGAAGGGAGGGAGTGCTGCTGATTGGCTGGAATGTGTCTGCTGACCGAGAGGCACAGGGTCAAAGTTTGCCCAATGATGACGAATAGGGGGCGGATTGTCAGGGTATTTATATCGGCAGACATTTGTGCTATGATAGAAATACAAAGTGTATGTTCTGAAGTCATTGCTAAACAGACCAGACTCCATTTTGTATCTTCAAGTTAACAAAGAGACACAACATTTCTATCCTTTCTCTTTGACTGACTGCTTTGCCCAAGCTGAATGGAATGTGTATATAACCAAACCAAATAGATAAGACATTGAGAACGGGGGATGGACAGAATATAATAAATTCTATTCCCAGACTTAGGTGACAGAGGATTAAATAATTAAATTTTACTTTCGATATTGTACAACGTCCCATTATAGTTTAAGGTGAAACTTAGTTCACAAACTATCAATTTTAGGAATTATAGCAGAACTTGCAGACGCATGGTCTGGACAAAACTGAGAAAGACCCTGTGATCTGACAGATAAAATAAATTATTGGATACATAAAGATAACGTAAATGACGTCAAAAATAGCCACCAGGAAAAGTTAACTCTTTCCTGGATAGGTATGTGTAGTGGAACAAGGCTGCCCTCTTGAGTTCGAATATTAAAATGATTACCTAGAAGGCAACCACACCCCACATTTGTGATTGGCTATCACCTAAGGAATTTTTCCCTTTAAAAAGTTAAGACAAGGGAAGAGAGGGAGATTCAGAAATTCAGGAAGATTCAAAGATTGAAGAGAGACACATTACGACACTCTGGGGATTCAGAGAGATCCAGGCAGAATCGGGCGACCAGAGTAACCAAGAAACTCTCACACTCCATGCAGAGAAAGAGATCTATGACATTTAGCTACCTGAGGATATCTGATGAGAAAATATCTACACAACTGGTAAATATACAGGCATTTAATTAATTTAAATTAATTAAAATTAATAGCATGATATATGACTGGATAAATCATGTTTGATTTCATATTTAGAAATCTTAATTATTAAAGAATATATATATGGTTATAGCATCCTATCTGCAGCTGGGATCAATATAATCATTAATGTATTTGTGTGATTAATATCACGTTAGCATATCATGACCATTTATCCAGCTGTATTGATTGGCTCTAAAATAAGATAAAATATCTGTTTAGACAAATTAATTAAAATATCAGCTAATATAACATAGTAGATTTCTCTCATTGGATAAAATCAAGGAAATGGTTGAAGACTGGTTAAATGTTATTTATTAAAATTACATAGGAGTAGATCTTAACTACTTAGGAGGTCTAGCCAGCACTGAAAGGGTTATTTCTAACTGCTAGCTAAGTTCCATTGCCCTACACTATAGCTCTGTGTGTGAAACTTCACATTCTTTGTCTCTGTGAAAGGGTCGTAAATCTTGACACCTAATGTGTAGATTTTAAACTACGTCTTAGTCATTAGGAAATGTTGTTTTAAATATTGCCATATTGTATTGCATATTGTTATACTCGAATTCCATTGATTATTATCATGCATGTTACTCATCATTATTATTTAAATTGTTAAGAAATAAATATCTATTTTTATAACAATTTGTGATTTTTAATTACCGGTATATGGTTATACATTTCATTTAACACGATAACGATTAGGGATCTGAGAATTGAAAATCGTGGGCAATTTCTCATCTGTTTACATTATTATCCCATAAATATCCCCACAGGATCGAACTGCGCATGTGTCCGCCCGCCGTGGCGAACGCGAACATGCTAATTTCGCCGGGAACTGTTCGCCGGCGGACAGTTCGGTACATCACTAGTGAGGAAGGCTGAACTTGATGGACGCAAGTCTCTTTTCAGCTGTGTAACTATGTAACAAGTGGGTGTGGAAAAAAAGGTGTAATCCCTTATCACCTAAAAGACAAGTAGTAGATAAAAATTAAATCACATACACAAAGTGGGTATAATATAACAGTATACCACCTATTGCAGGTATTAATAATATAATTCCATCTGAAAAACAAATAAAGCATACATAGTGCTCTCCATAACATATAAATAGCAGAAATTCAAGGTATATGTGGAATGCACTCACAAAGATGGAGCCACATCAGGCTCTATGTAAACAGCCCTTGGGTGCCTGTCCAGGCTCTCGGTATGCTTCAGTGAAGAACACAATGTTCACAAGGATGGGATTGTATGAATAGCTCAGCCATGTGTTGTATACATTTGAAAAGTATTCACCATCAAAGGTCCACCCTCAATAATGAAAGAACCATTCTCACTATGAAAACCAATGACCAGTGGAGTCTTGTAAAAGCTATATTTAAAATATCAACCATCAGGGGGGCAGGGCCTGACAGCTAACATGGCCGGTCGCACATTTTAAGAGCTCCTGCAGCAATGGACAAAAACGTAAAGATACCGACCGAGATGCAAACGGGGACCGGCACATGACGCAGAACGGCGACAGGAACAAAATGATATCTGTCCGGCATCAGTGCGCCGCGGAAAAACTTAAACTGACCATGCGGCCTATACCAGAGCAGAGCCTGAGGACCAGGGGAGGCGGCCGGTATCCTGGCACGGGACATGCTCCTAAGCAGAAGCCGATTACAGCCCTGCTACCCCCCCCCCTCTGGACCGGTGGGGGACATCCCGGTCCTCGCTGGGGACGATTACCCCCACATGCACACCTGACCAAGCGACAAAACATTCAATCAAACGGGACCTGATAGGCCCAGCCAAGATGGCGGCGCGGACGAGGCTTGGAACCAAGCACACATGCCTCAAACCACCTAAGCACACAGGGGCTTTCATTGCCCAGCTACGCACCTTCTTCTGGGCACATCTTAAGGCCCGGAGACGACCCTACAGGCTGGCGATGAGAGAGGTGGATACGCCGGACCACCCGGCGCACCCTACAATGGAACCCCCCCGTAACGCCAGAGCGGCCTCCAGACTGCACCGGAGCCTAAGCTCAAAACAGCCGGAAATAGTGCTGGGTCCCTTGAATGCCGAATCCCACGATCACAAGCCACAGAGCAAGGCCCAACCTACCCCTCATTCAGTGGTCCCAGCAACTGAAAAGGCGACATATCCCTCAGGCGCCAGCACTCCCTATCACCCGAGCCAGGGTGGGACCAACCAACGCATCCGATCTGCCAACCAACTAGCGGCATTGGACACCTCTGACCACCACACGGGACTCACTGACTCCCGAGCTCCCTCTAATGAGAAAAACTTGACCTCTGCCACGAGCCCCCGAGACAGTGGATGTACAACACAGACCCTCCGCGAGGCCTGGGGTGAGAGCTGTTCCATGGAACTCTAACCCGGCTCTCCCCTTGGACAACACCTCCCAGTTTCCGTGCATTGGAGTGGGGTGACGGCTCTAATCTGAGCCCAGGACTGATCGACTGCTGCCAAACGTAAATATCTAACTGCCGCTAAACCCGTTCATGTTTCAAGCACTCTTATCTTCACCACACCTGATTTTTACCTACCATGCTCACAGAAAGGGGGTATGAGACTCAACGAGACTATGCAGCCTACTGCACCAGCAGCGCGATGTGACTCCACCGCCTCACGGATTCATGCGGGGTGGCTGCCTTTGGTGCTACAATGCTGTCCTTTGACAAGACAGCAGGGCACAATAGCAGAACTCTCACGGCTGGACGCTACACTGCCCCTGAGAGGCACAGGTGGACTTCTCCTTGGGACTTCCCTACAGGGGCCCTGCCCTTGCAGACTACGGGTGTCGGATGATTTTCGCGGCCCCACTGAGAGACGGCCTGCTGCCAAGCCGTCACGTCCGTGTAGACCTAATGGACACTGTCTGGTTTGATTATTATTTGATTTTGCTTTGATTAGACCTCTCACATTTAAGCCTAGAGAGCTAGGTAACAGATGTATAACGCATTGCTTAGCGCATACCTTTAACTCTTTGTACTCTAATCTTCTATTCTCAAAATGGCAAAGTAATGATAGTTGTCTGGAAGAGCTCACTAAGGAATGTAACCCAGCATTGTAGTATAGCTATTCAGGAAAGGTCAGGCTGTTTTCCCATTATAAGCATGATACTCAGCATAGCTCACAATTAACAGTTTGTTCGCCTTTAGAATGTTTCTGCAGTTTGACATAACTTGATTTAACTACCAAGCTATGAACCAACGATAACACAAATTACTCTTACAATAGTTACTGCCTGTTTACTAACCTTCAAAAAATGTGCAAGTTATACCAATGTCCTAAAAGTGTTTGTATGCTGTGTAGACTCTCTGGCTTGTTACCTGTTTTTGGGGTGGAACAAGCATATATGTAACACTACGCACAATAAAAATAAAGAATTAAAAAAAATATATATATCAACCATCAGAATGTTATTTATTTATCAAATATTTTACCAGGAAAGATACATTGAGATTTCTCTTGTTTTCAAGTATGTCCTGGGTCCACAAAACATTGCATTGATACATTAGGGTACAATCAAATACAAAAACAATATTAATACACAATATATACAACATTTTACATAGAGCAGGTAGGAAATATATAATGAATCATAACACGTGCATTCTGTTTTGAGGTATGTAGAGGGGGATCTCTTAAAGGACTTTAGGCTTGGGGAAGATTTTAAAGTGTGCGGGAGGTCGTTCCATAATTGAGGTGCTCTGTAGGAAAAGGAGAATGGGGCCGCTTTCTTTTTGTAGTGAGGTAGACTAAGGGAGGGGAGGGGAATCGAATCAGTCTTCCAGAAGGCTACCTGTTGCAAATGGCAGTGGAACAGCTGATGGAGCTCTTGGTTGTTTGCTGGGCTGGGTATGTTTAAAATCAGACTGTTGCGTAATTTAAACCTTTGTGTGTGCTTAGATGCTTTAGGAAAATGTTAACAAAGTATGCCATTTACTACTGACTTTGTGCAGAATTATCTACAATGAGTTGAGATCATTTCCCATAAAAAGGGAGCTTTTGGAAGCATAATTTATTTTGGATAAATTTCTGTTTTATTAAAGTTTTGTAGCGTTACAGAAAGAAGAGAAGCATGTGGTTAGCATGGTGAAACGCGCAGGCTTCAGTTTTGGTACATATTTTCAAACAAGCCTTAAGGTCAGAGCTTAGTAAATCGCCTACCAAGCGTGCTTTGAGTTACTTGTAAAACGTAGGACTTTCTGGTTTTACCATACATTACATAAACTAACCGTTCTCGATACAAGGTGAGTCATTCCGTATCTCTGCCTATTCGCCTACGTTCACTCTGATGTTTAAGCATTTCATCTCCTTCGTATTCTGTCCTGTGTTTTGCTTTCACCAGGTTGGAAGCATAATTTGGCAAACTTTTTCTACAACAGAAACTAGAAAAGCGAAAGAAACGGCACATTAATTTTAGATACCATATACTGTTTTAATCATGTTTCTACTGAATAATGTGCTGATTATAGTGAAACTATTTTTCAGAAGAAAAGTACATTCCACAGAAAAGAAATATAACTATTGTGAAAACACAGAAACCTAGCTAGTATAGTATTTCAGTAGTAACAGTTTAATGATATTTTACTGTGAGCCACTAATGTGCTGGGAGAAAGAAATGTAATTGCTTAGTTCATGTTTTGGAACCCAGTGCCAGTCCAGCACCCTCTACATGTTCATTTTGAACCTGTTTGCTTGGAAAATCCTTTTCTTTGTATTATGCTACCACATGCAGAGTAGCAACCCACTGCAAATATATAATGGGAATGTACATTACAATTTCTCATTCCAGGTTCATTATAGGAAGCGAAGCTTGGCATTAGCTACATATTTCAGATAGAGGTGATGACATATTTGTTTTTAACAAAATACAATTTTGCCTTTTCTTTTATTATACCTTCCGTCTGCACAGCAAAATTGTCAGTACATGAAATAGTGAGATGAATACAGGCAAATAAAGGTGTATTTTAGCCAAAGATGCTTCATAATGAAATATACATAACCAAATGAAAGCTATTAAAGGGATGTTCGAGGCTTGAGTTAACCCTTAATATTACTATTATTATTTTATTATTTATATAGAGCCAGCAAACTCCATAGCGCTATACAATTGTCATGATCTGTAAAGATAATGTATTGAAAAAAATCAATATAAAAATCAATAAATTATATATTCACCTTCAAAGTTCTTGCGTTTAATAGAAACCTTAAAGGTTTGCAGCACCCCTTAAGGAGCACCACCCAATTTATAAGAATTCCTTGATGACAGTCATGATTATTAACACACAGACACTGCACACACCACACACATTACGTACACTACACAAACACAGACATTGTTTCCACTACACACACTTCATCCACTACACACACTGTATCCACTGCACAGACACTGCATCCACTATACACGCACACTCTGTGACAGTGCCTGGGATTACTGATTATTGTTCTTCAAATAGATCAAACAAGTGAATATAGAGAACTTGGCAGGGAACTCAGGCAAGAGATGTCTGTCCAGTATGGCATTTAGGCCCCACACCCATTTAAGCTTAATGTTGAACATATTCCCCAAAAGACACAAAAATACTGCTGGTCAAAGTATAGAAGTAGAGAAGTTACAACCTGACAAAAACCCATATTTAGATTACACCCATTGCAGGAAACCATTTTATTAATGTATTAAAAGTGGCATTGTCATGCTTCCTAAAAAACAATATTTCATAAAGATACAATCTTTATGAAATACCCATTTTGACTGTGTTAGAAATTCATTGAAATTCCAACCCAGTCAAGAGACATACAGAGACAAAGTAGGTTCACGTTAGTAAATATCACCTATCACCCAGAAGGTGACCATGTTGCTTTAATGTTTACTCCCTTATATAGAATATATATGTATTCCTTGTTTCCTTTCTGATACAAAAAAGAAATCGCCAGGTCATCTTCTCCACTTCCTTTTCTCTTTAGTTCTCTTACGACATCTGATAGACGTCAAAGTTTGTACATTTTAAGGCAAGTGATTTTCTTTCTTCATTAAGTCCACTGTTTAAAACTACCTGTCAGATACAGGCTTGGACTAATGTTCTGAATAAGCCAATCAATGTAACGTGTGAAGATTATGAATTAAATGCTTCTGTAAGGCGTGCTAAGACATTTGTAAGGCATCAATGTTTTAGGAATGTTCTGGAAGCCAACAAACATGATTATATGCAGGGGCGGACTGAGCACTCGGGCAAATCGGTCATGGACCGAGGGCCCGAGGCTCTGGGGGGCCCGCCCGCTCTGCAGTGAAGTAACAGCTGGGCTGGGGAGTTAATCATCTCCCCAGCCAGCCTGTACACAGCAAGGGGCCGCACGGCACTCCGCGGGCCCCTGTTACAAAATACAATCTCCCCTTTGCCGGTCCCAGCAGGGCACACCGAGAGACAGCTAATGGGGTCTTTCCAAAGACCCCCAATAGGCTGCCTCTCAGTGTGCCTGAAAGATAAACAGCACGCTGTCTGTAACAGATCAGGCAGCTCCGTGCTGCTCATTAAGCAGGAAATGACATCATGTGTCATAAGTTCACTGAGCTGTGCGGAGCTGCCTGAGCACTGTTACAGACAGCAAGCAGTATGGGATACAGCATGCCACAGGTAAGGGAAAGATAAACAGATTAATATAATCAGCCCCCTTCCCCTTCTAACCCCTACAGCCCCTCTACCCCCTGCAGCCCACCTACCCCCTGGACCCATTCTAGCCCCTATTACCCCTCTATCCCCTGTAGCCCACCTACCCCCTGGACCCATTCTAATCCCTGCAGACCCTATAACCCCTCTATCCCCTGTAGCCCACCTACCCCCCTGGACCCATTCTAACCCCTGCAGCCCCTATAACCCCTCTATCCCCTGTAGCCCACCTACCCCCTGGACCCATTCTAACCCCTGCAGCCCCTATAACCCCTCTATCCTCTGTAGCCCACCTACCCCCTGGACCCATTCTAATCCCTGCAGCCCCTATTATCCCTCTATCCCCTGTAGCCCACCTAGCCCCTGGACCCATTCTAACCCCTGCAGCCCCTATTATCCCTCTATCCCCTGTAGCCCACCTACCCCCTGGACCCATTCTAACCCCTGCAGCCCCTATAACCCCTCTATCCTCTGTAGCCCACCTACCCCCTGGACCCATTCTAACCCCTGCAGCCCCTATAACCACTCTATCCCCTGTAGCCCACCTAGCCCCTGGACCCATTCTAACCCCTGCAGCCCCTATTATCCCTCTATCCCCTGTAGCCCACCTACCCCCTGGACCCATTCTAACCCCTGCAGCCCCTATAATCCCTCTATCCCCTGTAGCCCATTCTAGCCCCTGCAGCCCCCATAACCCCTCTATCCCCTGTAGCCCACCTACCCCCTGGACCCATTCTAGCCCCTGCAGCCCCTATAACCCCTCTATCCCCTGTAGCCCATTCTAGCCCCCATAACCCCTCTATCCCCTGTAGCCCACCTACCCCCTGGACCCATTCTAACCCCTGCAGCCCCTATAACCCCTCTATCCCCTGTAGCCCACCTACCCCCTGGACCCATTCTAATCCCTGCAGCCCCTATTATCCCTCTATCCCCTGTAGCCCACCTACCCCCTGGACCCATTCTAACCCCTGCAGCCCCTATAACCCCTCTATCCCCTGTAGCCCACCTACCCCCTGGACCCATTCTAACCCCTGCAGCCCCTATTATCCCTCTATCCCCTGTAGCCCACCTACCCCCTGGACCCATTCTAACCCCTGCAGCCCCTATTATCCCTCTATCCCCTGTAGCCCACCTACCCCCTGGACCCATTCTAACCCCTGCAGCCCCTATAACCCCTCTATCCTCTGTAGCCCACCTACCCCCTGGACCCATTCTAACCCCTGCAGCCCCTATAACCCCTCTATCCCCTGTAGCCCACCTAGCCCCTGGACCCATTCTAACCCCTGCAGCCCCTATTATCCCTCTATCCCCTGTAGCCCACCTACCCCCTGGACCCATTCTAACCCCTGCAGCCCCTATAATCCCTCTATCCCCTGTAGCCCATTCTAGCCCCTGCAGCCCCCATAACCCCTCTATCCCCTGTAGCCCACCTACCCCCTGGACCCATTCTAGCCCCTGCAGCCCCTATAACCCCTCTATCCCCTGTAGCCCATTCTAGCCCCCATAACCCCTCTATCCCCTGTAGCCCACCTACCCCCTGGACCCATTCTAACCCCTGCAGCCCCTATAACCCCTCTATCCCCTGTAGCCCACCTACCCCCTGGACCCATTCTAACCCCTGCAGCCCCTATAACCCCTCTATCCCCTGTAGCCCACCTACCCCCTGGACCCATTCTAATCCCTGCAGCCCCTATTATCCCTCTATCACCTGTAGCCCACCTACCCCCTGGACCCATTCTAACCCCTGCAGCCCCTATAACCCCTCTATCCCCTGTAGCCCACCTACCCCTTGGACCCATTCTAACCCCTGCAGCCGCTATAACCCCTCTATTCCCTGTAGCGCCCCTGAACCCATTCTAAGCACTGCAGCCCCTATAACCCCTCTACCCACTACAGCCCTTCTACCGCCTGCAGCTCCTCTACACCCTGCAGCCCCTACAACTCCCGTGCAGCCCCTATAACTCCTCAACCCCCTGCACCCTCTTACCCCCTGCAGCCCTTCTATCCCCTGCAGTCATACTAAACCCTGCAGCCCTTCTAACCACTGCAGCCCCCCTACAGTCTATAAACCTCCTACAGCCTCTCTACTCTCTAGAGCCCTTAAAATACCTGCACCTCTTACAGCCCTTAAAATATCTGCATCCCCTGCAGACCCTTACCTCATACAGACCGTCTACCCCCCGCAGCCCCTCTATCCCCTACAGCCCTTCTGCCCCTTCAGCATCCCTACACGCTGCAGCCCCTAAAATCCCCGCACACCCTACAACTGTTCTATTCCCTATAGCCCCTATATTCCCTGCATCAACTAAAGCCCAATGAACCCCATGCACAAACTACAGACCATTTCCCCTACACCCACTACTGCATCTATTGATCTCTGCACTTACCACAGCCCCTATCCCTCCCCTACATCCACAATAGCCCCTATTACCCCTACCCCCACTATAGGCTCTATCACTCCCTGTCCCTATAAACACTACAGCTTCTATGCCCCTGGCATCCACTGCAGCGTCTTTTTTATCCATTTAAATATATTTAAATGAACACTATAGACATCCAGACCATTTCAGCTCATTGAAGTGGTCTGAGTGCAGTTTCCCAGGTTCCTTAAACCTGCAATGGCAATTTTTGCAGTTTTTGAGAAACTACAATAATTACCTTTCAGGGTTAACTCCATCTCTAGTGGCTGTCTACCAGACAGCCACTAGAGACTTTTGCTTCGCTAGGCAACTTTTGGTCACCTAATTGACACTGGACGTCCTTACGCTATGCATGAGGACATCTAGCTTCGTACAAAACCCCATAGGAAAGCTTTATACAATGTTTTACTATGTGGGAAGTCCTAATGCGAGTGCAGCGCCTGAACCAGCACCGAGGGACATCAACGCTGGATTCAGGTAAGTGACAGAAGGGTTTTTTTTATCTGTGGGTAACTATTGTGCCAGGAAAACAACTTGTTTTCCTAGCACTATAGTTTCCCTTTAAATAAACTCTAATTCCACATATCCTGACACGACACACAAAGACATACATATATAATTACACCAGGTTCACAGTGCATGTACACACAGAGGCATACATTCACGTTACATGCACATGCAATCAAATAAACGGTACATCTACACCAGCACATACATTGATCTGCAGGGGGCCCGGATCCTAATTTTGCCCGGGGGCCCAAACCACTGTCAGTCCGTCCCTGATTATATGTAATTCTTGTCCATTCCTTCCCACACCCTGACCACAAACTCTTAATGTTTTATCTTTTTAGACGGTGGGTGCATACAAGGTTTATTTGAATCTTGGGCCCTCTGGCATGTAAAATATTTAAACCCAGTGCTAAATTAAACAGCATCAACTCATCCCAAGACACCTAAATCCTCTGTTCTTTAATGCTAAATGAATGGCAGCTGTTCCTATTTTTCTTAGTTCCCCAATTTAGCTCTTTAGTTTACAAATAGACGTGCACACACATTAAAGTATGACTTGGTACCACCTGCTACAAAGATTATGTTCAGTTACAGCCATTCTATATACATATAGGGAACTCATATTCAATCATTTATATGTAAAATGGTGATGGAAATATTAATGATCTCTACATTGACCACTAACTAATGGACATATGACTTTTTTAAATTTGAGTGGATGAACACAAAGAGCATATAGAGACAGTGAAAAACTGGTAGTGGATGTCTCTTTCTCTGCTCGAGAATCGTCCTCCTTACAGGGCCTCTTTCCATTTGGAAGGAGTAGGGATAATCTGAAATATCTTGAAATGTGGATCCCCTGTGACCTGCCACAGACATACATACCTTTCCCTTGTATCTTCAAAACTTGCACAAAAACTTGGCACAGTGGCCAAAATATCCTGTGATAAAGAATCCTGGTTCTAGCCTATCCCACTCCATGTACCGAAACATTCCTTCCACTCCAAAGGGTCTATGTTTTTCTAATATAGCTCGAGTGGACTCCCAGCTTGGCTCAAAACTGATGTCTTCTTACGGCCAAAGGCGGTGTGTCACTTGCATCCGTAGAACACCAAGCAACGCACTTAATGAGAATTGTAGGCACTGATGCAAAGCACATACTAAATGGTTGTTCCAAGAGCATGGACTACCAACCTGTTCTTGTGTGGCTTGACATGAGCCACTGACCTTCTGACCTTCCTGTGCACCCCACTATTGGAACACAAACTGGGACTCACTCCTGGCCCAATGTTAACACTAATGCATAATCCTGAAACTCCTAACAGGCCAGGTTTACTGTACAATATGGAAGTTGGAGTAGTTCCTTGCCAACGAGATGTTTGCTAAGAAAAACATTTTGGGGGTATCTCAGCCCTCTTCACTTTGAATGTGTCCATTTCAACTATACTTATTATTATTAGTAGTAGTAGTAGTAGTATTTATATAACAATAACTAATTCCGCAGCACTTTACAATATTACCACTAACTTAAGCATTACCACAACTTGCTGTCTTCGTCATTTAACCTACAAGAGAACTTAGGAGATCCTAGGATACACTTGGATAAAGGGTTCTCTATGCTCTATAGAATGGTACTGGATACAGGTCAGAAAACTCCCCTTCAGTTTACTGCCACTTGGGAAGAGGAAAACATTTCTTTGGAGATGCAGTGGGGGATGAGGTTTTGCTTGCCCACTGGTATAAACTCCCTGAGCTAATTTGCCTCTTTGATCACTAATATTTGTTGGCAGTGCTGGGCCATGCTCAGTATTCTTTTACATATATGGCAGAGTTGTTCACTGATTAAATGTTTTTCGGAACATGATCTGTGGTGAGCTAGTAAAAATGCTGAGGGAGACTATCCAATTGATACCTGAATTTATTTTATTACATGTCATAGTGCTCATTTCCCAACTTACAGGAATGGCGATTCCCACAAACAGAGGTACTAGATAGACTTATTACAGAGCCTTAGAATGGCTTAACATTAATACAGATAAAGACGGAGTCAGGAATAGCCAAGGTCAGGGATATAGAAGTATGGATAAATGGAATAATAAGTTGGGTCAGGATACCAGAAATACACAAAGTCAAAAGCAATCTGTGGTGGTAGTCACCATCATCTGGAGTATTATACAGACACTTTATGCAGGACCCTGGACTACTCCTATGTCTAAGTCACCCTGTACCCCTTATAGGTGCAGGGTGTGTATTTTTTTATTGTTAGATCTTTTGTGTGCTCTCTGTCCTGCTGGTGCTTGCTACCAACTAGGCAAATTTGGTGGTGGAGCCTGCACAGCACCACCCGTTGGTAGCAATATGCACTACCTGAATAGCAAGGCTTATTAATTTGCATATTCAGGTAGAATTGCATATTATGGCTTTTGCAGGCAGGAGAGATATTTTCATATATATATATTTGGACTATTGTATGTGTTTTGGGTGTGCTGTGTGTATGTGTGAGGGGTGCAGTGTGTTTGTGTGTAAGAGGGGTGCTGTGTGTGAGGGTGTTCTTATCTGCCGTCACATTCTATGTTTCTAAATTTTGAGTTAACAGACAAAGAAAATTTAGAAACATAGAATGTGACGGCAGATAAGAACACCCTCACACACAGCATATATATATATATGTATATGTATATGTATATGTGTGTGTGTGTGTGTGTGTGTGTGTGAGGGAGCTGTGTCTGAGGGTGACATCTGCGTCTAAGGGTGCTGTGTGTGTGTGTGTGTGAGGGGGCTACGTGAATATATTTTAATCTAAACTTATATATTTTTTTTATTAATAAAAAAAGTTATATCTCCCCCCTCCCTTCTTACTTTTAGCCTGGGAGGGAGGGAGCCGTGCTGCCATCCCTGGTGGTCTCAGTGGTGAGAGTGAACTTTAGCCTGCTGGCTAAAGCTCCCCGGGTCCTCTCTCCCTCCCCGGCTGCATATCAGTGCCTGTGGGCCGGTGAAAGAGATCTTAGATCTCCCCACTGGCCCACGAAGGCACACAGCAGGGCCGGCGCTCTGATAGTGCCGGCTCTGCATGGACCGACAGGGGAGATCCTATGATCTCCCCTGCCGGCCTGGGCCCATAGCCATCGCGGCCCACCAGGCATTTGCCTGGTATGCCCGATGGCCAGTTCGGGCCTGGGCGGAGGTACTCGGTTGGTGCACAGGAGCTCCGTCACACAAGCCAAGGTCAACATCAGGATATAACAAGAAACTTACTTTGACAAACTCCCCTTTTTCTGTGAGTTTGCCACAAGTTTTTGGAGGGGCCTGTTTGACAGCCTCCTACCCTGGGACTATGGCCCTGTGTCAAATCCAGGCTAGAATCACTGTGTGTGCTATTTTTAAGCTCGTATGGCCACACTTCCAACTTTCGAAGTGGCACTTTGAACTCCCAAACTTCCGAAGCCATCAGAAGTGCCATTCGAAAAAGTGGCGACGGCCATCTTGTTTAGTCGAATGCATGGAACTCAAATCGGACACTCAAAAGAAACCCACGAACAAGAGACACATAATGACATTGTCCACGAACGGCTACATTCGGTAATTCGAACGGTATTTCGACTATTTGAAATAGACCGACCGCACAGCCTGATTCTCTGGAACTGTTTTGGGCATGAAACCATGTGTGTGGTCGGTCAAAAAGAGACTTCAAGGAATTTCCTGAACCCCTGCTCTGATCTGAGTGACACTTTCTAAAAAGTGTGCATTTGACCAACATTTATTTCACTTATATTTATCCACTGTATTGCACCATTATTTGTCTCTTGCTTTGTATTCAAGATTTAAGAATTAAAGTTAGCTTTTCTTTCTTATGAATATTTAATTTATTCTAAGCGCTGTTCACCTCTCTTCATCCTATTTGTACTTTATATGTCACAAGGGTGAGGGAACCCCTTGTTTGTGAATTGCTGCTACTTCTGCTGATAGTGAGCACCTATCCAATCCCCTTTTTATATATTATTATATAAATGATATATTGTATATTAATACATAATATTGTAAAGCGCTGCAGAATTAATTGGCGCTATATAAATACTACTACTACTACTAATAATAACTATTATTATTATTATTATAACATGTGTTTTAATCTGGTAATTATTTCATATACAGTTAATATTTCTGAGAGTTCCTGCTGATGAAGTGTAGAAAATATAAAATGTTCTGTTACTACATTCTGAAGTAAGGTAAGCTAGTATTTTGACGGAGCATTTGCTGTCTCCTCCTGAAGCTTGGCATCATTCCATACTTACAAAAAGCCTGTTGATTGAAGTGACTTAGAATTTTCCCGTTTTACTGTAAATGGAGTGCAATCTCTATTAATTGCCTTTAACAGAAGTGTGAGTGTATTTAATTACATTGAAGTTGCATTTTCAAACATCCTTTTTATGCTTTCAAGCTCTTATTATTATTATTATTATTATTATTATTATTGCCTTTCATATAGCGCCAACAGATTTCGTAGCGCTTTACAATATTATGAGAGGGGGGATGTAACTATAAATAGGACAATTACAAGAAAACGTACAGGAACGATAGGTTGAAGAGGACCCTGATCAAATGAGCTTACAGTCTATAGGAGGTGGGGTATAAAACACTAAACTGCAGGAAATAGCAATCAAATAAGGTGGGAGTGAAGCAGAGCTGTTTCCATGGCATATGAGGACAACTTATAGACACTTTCTAACAGCTTAAATACATCAGGAGTTTGTTTTTTTTATGGATTTTTTTAATTTACGTATTTTAACACTTTGAGTGTCATTGTATTTAATAACAAACCCTTCTGACACACAACGGCTGACATTACAGATATATATGGTTTTCTGAAGACCCCTTCTTTATAATACTTACCTTAGATATAGATAAGGACTTTACAATATGGAGTTGTAGATAAAGCTTGTTTTGTTATTTTATACATTATTAGGTAGTAAATGTAACAGTGCAAGAGGAATCCCCTTTCATGTAATATAGGCAGAATGGAGCATGTTAGTGTACCCAAGGACCAGGCATTATGAATGGTAAGCACTATCTAAATCATGTATTTTTTTTTAGAAAAGGAACTCCAAGTACCATAAACGCTGTTACTTAGTGTAGTGGATGTGTAGCTATGAGTCTATTGGCACCATCACTCAGTCTTTAGTCAAATCATTTTCCAGCGGTCTGAGACAAAAATGGGCTCTCCCAGCAGCTATAGGCCACCTCCTCTTCAGCTGCCCATTTATGCTAAAGGAACACTCTATCGTTAGCACTTCTTGAGCATTTCACATTTAATTTAAATCATGTCTATTTGGTTTTGTATATCTTTATTTTTTTTATTCACCCTTGCCTGTAATTGCTTAATTTTAGGTCTGAGCTGTACAGTGTTGTCAGAATGTTACATGTCAATAAAAATACAGCTGAAAACTCTGGGATAGTTGTGCAAACGTGATTTCTCAAGTTTCTGTACCTAAAGAGGATTTTAAAAAGTAAAATTTGAGATATCCAGGCGATGTACAACAAAGATTTTTCTAATGTGCTACAAATTTACAGCTATATCTGATTTTGCATTTTAAGCCATTATATTTCATAACTTGACAGCTAAAACACACAGTAAAATCTGTTATACACAGCTTTCCAAAGACCAAACAAATATTCTCAATGAGACATTAGGCTTTTTTTAATTAAGGTCTTTATAGAGGAATAGTTAGAAAAAAAAGATGACAAAATATTTTATAAATAAATAAAATCTTGAGAAATAATTATTATTAATAATAATAATACAATAATCAGTGAGAGTTCTACCATACAGAGGTTTCCTGGACACTTCCATACTTTTTCTGCTACAGTTTTACTTGATGTATTATTATTAAATTAGTGCTAATCTAAGTATCCACTTAGGGAAATCTACATATGGAAATTATTGAACTGTGTGTTCTGTCCTGATCATACTGTAATCTAGAGAGAAAAACAAAAAGACATTCCCTAATGTTAGTTTAATTAAAATCAAATGTAAACAATGAAAACCTAAAAAACATTGACTTTCAAAAAAAGGTTTAATCCAGCGGTAACCAGGTAGCAGTACACTAATGAACAAAAACTCCTACGATCTTCAAAGTTAAAGGATCTCATGAGCTGCAGATTAACAACAGTGGCAACTACTGGTCAAAATAATGTGTAATACATACCAGGATATAGAATAACCGAAGAACATAGTATTATGTATATAAATATGGAAATAAAAGCATATTTTTTCCAGGTTCTTATTTCCTTCAGATTTAGGGCTCAGTTTTATTAGCAAAAGTAGATTTGACTGCTTTATGAATGAAGTCCACCTCCATTATATACTGATTCTGTTACTTGAAATTCAGACATTATTACATGTGGAAAATACTATAATTGTAAATAAAATAAAGAACATGACATAATCTTAGCCAAAAAAAGAATGAACAAAAAAGGTCCTTAATAAGTGTCCTCCAACTTAAAGGGCCTAACCCTAAATTGAAATCCAAATTTTTGTTCCAAAAAAGGAACCAAAGTTGTTGGAGTAACACTTTAGGATAGAACAAATTAAATTAAATTAAGCAATGTAATCCCAAAATAATAGCTTTGCAAAAAAAATATAGGGTATATGTAATAAAACCAATAAGATTATATATAAGACAATACCATAACATAACCAATGCTTTCTTTTAGGGAGTTCCTTTATTATTGCTAGGATATATGTTACATGGTATGTCTACTAATTGTTAAAAAGAGGGGGGAAGGCGAATAAAACAAGATGGATAGAAACACTTCTTAAAAGGACCTAAAATGTACTCCAATGCGAGTGTTAAGTAGAACTTCTCGTAACAACCGACTTAGAGAGTGTGTATACACTTGTAAATTGATATAATAATTTGTCTGCTAACAAAGTACCGTATTTATTCGAGTATAACGCACACCCCTAATTTTCGATTAAAAATCGGTATAAAATTTTATACCGATTTTTAATCTAAAATTAGGGTGCTTGTTATACTCGAATAAATATTCGAGTGGGTGCTCGATAATACCGACCGCCGGGCTCATTACAAGCCCAGCGGTCCTGGGGGGGTGGGCAGCAAGCGTTTACTAACCTCCGTGCAGCTCCTCCAGCTTCCCAGTGTACATCTCGCGAGACCCGCGGCCAGCTCTGACGACGTCAGAGCGTAGGAGCTGGCCGCGGGTCTCGCAAGATTTACACTGGGAAGCTGGAGGAGCTGCACGGAGGTGAGTAAATGCTTGCTGCCCACCCCCCCAGGACCGCCGGGCTTGTAATGAGCCCGGCGGTCCTGGAAGGTATATTTATTCGAGTATAACGCGCACCCTTAATTTTAAATTAAAAATCGGTTAAAAAAAATGCGCGTTATACTCGAATAAATACGGTAGTATGTATTTCATCAGTAGTATGGTATTTCATTACATAATTGAATTTGTACTATCCTAAAGTGTTACTCCAACAACTTTGGTTCCTTTTTTGGAATAAAAATTTGTATAACATAATTTTGCATGCAAAAAAGCTGAGTTTTTGGGATGTGGAATCTCACTCTGTAATGTAAGATTGTGAAGGTTATAGAATGGAATATTAGAAACGGGATAAAAAAAAAGTTTTATATCTGAGTAGGCTAGTTCGAAAAAGCTAGTGCAACAGTCTAACGTAAGGTGGGCTACAAGAAACAACAGATGGTCATGAGGTAACTCATGAGGTAGTGAAGCTGTGGCTATAGCTGACAAAATAACTCAAATGTGTGGCCAACCACATAAAGTTCATGTCACACATTAGCAAATGTTAGCAAACATCCACATAAACTGTAAATGCCCATTGTGACGGACCACTGGCACTCCGACCAAGTACCTTCGCCAATCAATGCTCCTAGTGCTTGCCGAGGACTCCAAGCACTCCACCAGACACCATAAGCACTGCAGACCCCACTTCCAGCAATGCAGCTGCGCTGGGGTCTCGCTGTCCTCCACCCACCCTGGACCCAAGACCAAGATCCAGCTTCCAGTGGGTAGACCTCGCCTACTCCAGAGAGCATAGCAGGAACAAGCTCTTACAAGAGCTTATAGGGGAGTATTGTGATTATAGCAATCCCCAAGACAAGAGTGTAGTTCTCCCATCCCCCAAACATGAGCCAAGGCTTCAAGAAGGGGTCAAGCAGGTCTGTTTAATGGAAGCCAGCACTTACAATTTATACACACATTTAAACCCCCAACAGCCTCATTTACATACAATAGGTTACAGTGTCCCTGGGACAACGCCCTGCTGGAGAACAATAGGATATGAAAAAGGGGGAGGGGAAGAGGCACATTTTCCCATGGATTTAATGGGGCAGAAAACGTGTTTTCAAATCCAATATGCCCAAATAATGCTTTTAAAGGGAAATATATCCCAGGGGCCATAGTCACAGGGCAAGAGGCTGGCAAGCAGGCCTCTCCATGTACAAGTGGCGCGGTTACTTTCGCCACACCCATCTCTCTATCTTCCTCTGGAGCCATTTTGCCATTGAGATCTTTTTTTGTCCTGCCATGACTTCTACATGCATTTGCTGTGTAAACACTACTCTGATAAATTTTAACATTTGGGTTATGGACCCAGAGTAGAAGCTTTCAGGATAGCCATATACACTGGAGCTGTGCATATGGGAGTTGCGGTGTCGGTTTTCAAAACAAAAATTACTAGATATGGAACTTCCGAATGCAGAATGAGTTTGAGACAAAGGATTTCTGGCACACAGTGGAAGGATCCCTACAAACAGCTAAAGCAAAACGAACCCAGTGGGAGAAAAATTACAAAAAATAAGAGCGGAGTTCTCCACTTATGTGAGAAACAGTGATTTGTGTCACATTAAAAACATCTTGAGCACAGACAAGCCCACAAACTACTTACCATGACAGGCACAAAACCTAAGAAGACGCAAGGAAAGCTGCATCCCTATTTTGTGTCGGACTTGAAGAAAAAGGAGTCCAGAGATATCAAGGACTCTCAGACTTAGTCACCATCATGGCCAGAAGAACAGGCCATGGAACCCTCTCAGGTATCGGCGGACACATTGGCCTTGGATACTTTTGCACTTAAAGTGAAAGCCATGCTCCAGGGGCTGTTTAACAAGGTGAAATTTAACCTAGCACAACTTACCTCTGATCTCACCAAATCAATGAAATATCACAAGGCACTTGTAGGCAAACACACAGGCCTGGCAGAAGACCTCTCCCGCATTGAACACAAACTAGCAGACATGGAGGATAGATCGAGATGAAATAATGTTCGGGTGAGAGGAATCCCAGACTCAGTGGCGCAAGCAGACCTAGAAAAGTTAATTAAGGACTATGTCCAATTATTACTCCCAGATATGGAAATGGATGACTTTATTTTTTAACAGAATCCATAGATTAGAGAGGTAGACTTAAAGGGCGAAGAAAGAAAGAAAAGAGAGAAAAGAGAGAGAATACATGTAGCTTGATAATTTAGTTTCTCTGGTGGAGGGATTATTACGATATATATATAGCTTTTTCGTAAACATCCACTTAGTTTATATGCTGCACAGTTCCCAGATACGGTATATACACTTTGAATCAGAATGGAATTTAAAAGGTGGGTTTCTCTATAACAATTAACCCTTAAATTTCCAGCTTCAGAGAATTGGACTCTGAAGCCTCCTGGTAGGGAGGGGGAATCCTACTGAGCCTTTTTTCCTCCTCTCCCTGGGTCACTATATCTGTTAAAAATCTCCTTACGCTACCCATCCACTCTGATATAGCTATCTGCTCCTAACTTTATATCCACTCTAATTGCTTGTATTGAGACTGCAAGATCTGGTATATGAAATTACATGTTTGCAACACATTTATATCAATAGCTACTTTCATAGGAGACATTTCATCTTGTTTAGACAGATCCTGCCTAGGTTAGTCACTTAATTTTTCAACTAATTTGTATGAGTCAAGATCTTTTAATTTTTTTGTTTTTTTCTAAAGATTATCCATCATTGTAGCTAAGGAGTCTTTAAAATCTGTTGGGAGAGATATGTCTTCTTTCTCCATTGGTTTCCTGGGAGCTTGTTCAATGAGTTCCTTTGGATTTCCCAGTGAACTTCTTGAATGAATTTAGCCAGATTTATGATGACCATAATATATTTATGGATTATTGTTTTTTTTCTGTTAACTCTCTTTGGTGCCATTTGGCAGAGAGAGAGAGAGAGTTGAATTGCTACTTGAATTGAAAGGAAACGATTCAAGAAAAGATGAAATTATGAAAAGCATTAAGGGTTGGTAAAAGCAAGGACAAGAAAACAAACAAACAAAAAAAGTTTTTTTCTTTTCTTTTCTCTTCCTTTCCCTCTCCTATTTTCCTCTTTTCTCCTTTTTATTTTCATTCCAATCCCCCTATGTCTTTTGTCTTCTCCCCTCTTCTATACTTCTGTTCTGTACAATCTCTCTATTTTATTGAGAGATCAATTTTATTTACTAATGGCCAAAAATAACAAGCTAAAAAAGCTAGCACTGATGCAACTAATTTGAGAAAGTAGGTGACTGTGAAATAAGTAAGAGACTTTTCCAGACTAGTTTAGATGAATCTGCAAATAAAACTATTTCCAATGCTGTAATGTCAGCAATGTCCTTTATACAGGAATTATTGTCAAAGGCTAAAACTTGAGGAAATGTGGGAAAGCAACCCAGAAACAATAATATTGCATGGATGATCCAGTTGATGCCCCTAAAAGGGCAAAGATTTGCACATCATGTAAGAACCAAGAACATTTTAAAAAGTTGCTATCACAATGCAGCAGTAAGAAATGTGCTCTTAAGATGCATATTAGACCCTCATTATGAGAGTCTCAACAAGGCCTCTAGGAATAAACAATATTTATTTCAAACATCCTGATGCGATTCCTCTACTACCTCGGATTCTGATGCCCCAGTATAATTTGAATGTATTTCTTCAGATAATTTTTCTGATGGACCTGAGATGTCTATTGCATTAGAGTTCACTACGAGCAAACAAGTCAATTATTTTGACTCTAGAAGTAAACCCCTCTAAATAGTTTTATCACAGAGGCCCAGTAAGAAGGGGCGAAGCCCGGTTTGTTATAACCAATGATGAGCATGCCCTCTTTAAAGTGAGCATGTTTATTCAATGCTCTTCCATGGCAACCCACATGCGGAGCACCGCTGAAGAGCTCTCGCATGAGAAAAAAAACCTGTGTTTGTTCTGCGAAGTGTGAGCAAATTTACTTGTGACTTGTCTCTGGTGTCTTCATAAGTGGGTCACCAGAGCAAAATTTCTAGGAAAGTGTATTGGGCATGTGTTTGGAGGCTGGTTTTAGGATTGTGTGTGTAGATTGAACGGATTGTGGTGTGGTGTTTTGTGTAAATAGGTTGGTTTCAGTTGTGTTGTGTAATTTGTGTGGTTAGGGGCTATGAAGAGTGTATATGGGACATAGTGTGTATAGGGGCTGTAGTGTACGTGTGCATAGGTGATGTAGTGTATATGTAGGTGCTGCAGAGAGACTGTTTCTGTACAGGGAATCTAGTGTGTGCATAGGAAATCCAGAGTGTGTTTGTCAGGGGTGCAGTGTGTGTGTGTGAGGGATGCTGTGTGTGTGTGTATGAGGGGTGCAATGTGTGAGGGGTGCAGTTTTGTTAGAGGTGCAAAGTGTGAGTGAAGGGTTCAATGTGTGTGTGTGTGTGTGTGTGTGTGTGTGTGTGTGGTGTAGTGTATGTGTCAGGGTTGCAATGTTTGAAAGTGTTGGAAGGAAAAGGACTAAATTGTGTGTACTAGGGAAAGCAAATATATATATTTTTCATTATTATTTTATTTAAAAATAATAATAATAATAATAAACTTTATACCACCCGCACCCTCCCTTTTTACCTATGGTCCGTAAGGGGGACATTGCAAGCCCTGGTGATCCAGTGGTGAGTGAACTGCAACCTGCAGCTCTTCAGGCTACAGTTCACTTTTGTGAGATTCAGAACTATTTTGATGATGTTGTTTTTAAGGAACAATCACAGATTTTAAATATTTTTGGAGGCTGCTGCAAAGAACAATTAAACATAGGAACCTGAAATGTTAGAACTATGAACCAAGGCAATTTGGATGTGCTCAAACATGAGATGACAAGGTTAAACATCGATATCCTGGGAATGAGTTAACTCAAATGGACTGGAATGGGACATTTCACATCAGACAACCATCACATCTTCTACTGTGGTCAAGAATCGCGCAGAAAAAATGGAGTAGCCACCATAGTATATCATCGAGTGGGCAAAGCAGTGCTCGGCTACAAACCAATAAATGACAGAATGATTTCAATTCAAATTCAAGGCAAGCCATTTAACATCAGTTATTCAAGTTTATGCTCCAACCATGGATGCTGAAGAGGCTGAAATTGTCCAGTTCTATGAAGATATTCAACACATGATAGATATAACACCAAGAAAAGATGTTACTATCCTCATAGGAGACTGGAATGCTAAAGTAGGGAACCAAAAGACACCTGGAATAACTGGCAAGTTTGGACTTGGAGTTCAAAATGAAGCAGGTCAGAGATTAGTAGAATTCTGTCAAGATAATTCTCTGGTCATAGCAAACACCCTCTTCCAACAGCCTCGGAGACGACTCTACACATGGACATAACCAGATGGACAATATAGAAATCAGATTGACTATATACTTTGCAGCCAAAGATGGAGGAGCTCTATACAGTCAGCAAAAACAAAAACCTGGAGTTGACTGTGGCTCAGACCATGAGCTTCTTATTGCAAAGTTCAGAATTAAACCGAAGAAAAGAGGGAAAACCATCAGACCAATCAGATACAACATAAATAATATCCCTTGTGAATATGCAGTGGAAGTAAATAATAGATTTGAGGGACCAGGCATGGATGATAGAATTGCTGAAGAACTTTGGACCGAAGTTTGCAATATTATCCAGAAAACCACAAGAAAAAATATCCCCAAAAGAAAGAAATCTAAGAAGTCAAACTGGCTATCTGATGAGGCTTTAAAAATAGCCAAGGAAAGAAGCAAAGCGAAAGTTAGTGAAGATTGGAAAAAATGTGTCCAACTGAATGCAGAATTCCAAAGGATAGCAAGAAGCAACAAGGAGACATTCTACAATGAGCAATGTAAAGAGATAAAAGAAGATAACAGAATGGGAAAGTCAAGAGTTCTAGTCCAGAAAATTGGGGATCTAAAAGTTGATTTTTATGTCAAAGTGGGTGTGATAAAAGACAAAAATGTCAGGGACGTAATAGAAGAAGATCAGATAAAGAAGAGATGATAGGAATACACTGAAGATCTATACAGGAAGGATCTTAAATGAGAAAAATTATAGCCAAGAAGAGCAAAACCAACCCCAAAGCATTCTTTAAGTGCATAAATTCTAAAAAAAAACAAAAAAAAAACTAAAGTGTAGGTACACTAAAAACTGGAGTGGGGGTGTTAGTTAATGAAGACCAGGAAAAGGTTGGAATTCAAATAACTATTTCTCCTCTGTATATATTAAGGAAGAACCCATGGCAATAGATGTGCAAATGATTGCTACTTAAAAATTGCAGAATAATTGTGATTGGTTAACTCAAGACAAGGTGCTGCAGCAACTAAAGAAAGGTAATATAAACAAAGTTCCAGGGCCTGACGGTATTCATCCACGAGTACTTAAGGAACTAAGTGTAGAAATAAGTGAATCACTGTTTTTAATCTTTCAAGATTCTTTTCTTCCAGGAAGTGTTCTGGAGGATTGGAGGAAGGCAGATGTGGTTCCTATATTCAAAAAGGGTTTAAAATCCTTGCCTGGAAATTATAGACCTGTGAGCTTAACTTCTCTAGCTGGGAACATATTTAAAAGGTTATTAAGGGATAATATTCAAGAATTCCTTGAGAAGAACAAAAAATCAGCAAAAATCAGCATGTTTTTATGAGGCACAGGTCATGTCAAACGAACTTGATTGCGCTCTACGAAGAAATAAGTAGAAGTATAGATCAGGGTGTTGCAGTGGATGTGATCTATTTGGATTTTGCCAAGGCATTTGATACAGTTCCACACAATAGATTAGTGTTCAAACTCAAAGAAAATCGGTCTAGATGAAAATGCTTGTTCTTGGGTAGAACATTGGCTTAAAAATACAAAGAGTTGTCATTAATGGTAAATTTCCAAGCTGGACAGAGGTGGCAAGTGGTGTCCCTCAGGGTTCTGTTCTGGGACCCCTTCTATTTAACATCTTTATAAATGATCTTGAAAAAAGCATTGAAAGTCATGTTTCAGTGTTTGCAGATTACACAAAACTCTGTAAAGTAATACATTGTGAGCAAGATATTACTTTGCTGCAGAGGGATTTAGATAGACTGGGGGACGGGGCACTCAAATGGCAGATGAAATTTAATGTTGAAAAATGCAAAGTTATGCACTTCAGCGTAAAGAATGCACAAGCAACGTATACCCTTAATGGAAGCAAATTAGGGATAACAACACACGAAAAGGACTTGGGGATTTTTATAGACAACAAACTATGCAACCATATGCCATGTCAATCAGCAGTGGCTAAAGCTGGTAATGTATTGTCATGCATGAAAAAGGGCATTCATACTCGGGATTAGAATTTAATTTTGCCTCTTTATAAATCACTGGTTAGACAACATCTTGAATATGCTGTGCAATTTTGGGCACCTGTTCTAAAGATATTATGGCACTAGAAAGAGTGTAGAGGCAGGCTACAAAATAAATAAAAGGAATGGAATATATCAGCTATGAAGAAAGGTTAACAAATTTAAACCTCTTTAGTTTATAAAAACGTCGCCTGAGAGGGGATATGATAACATTATACAAATATATTCATGGCCAATACAAACCATTGTGTAGAAATCTATTCACAAACCGGACTTTACATAGGACACAAGGTCATGCGTTTAGACTGGAAGAAAGAAGATTTTGTCTAAGGCAAAGGTTTTTTTACAATAAGGATGTGTAATTCTCTGCTTGATGAATTGGTTTTATCAGAGTCCATACAGATGTTCAAACAGCAACTAGATGCATACTTGCAAAAACAGAATATTCAAGGATATAATTTTTCAATGTAGGGTAATAGCTGCTTGATCCAAGGATAAATCTGACAGCCATTCTGCCATTCTGGGGTCAAGAAGGAATGTTTTTCCTACTTTGTTGCAATATTGGAAGTGATTCTAACTGGGTGTTGTTGCCTTCGTTTGGATCAACAGCAAAATACGAATGTGAGGAAGGATGAACTTGATGGACGCAAGTCTCTTTTCAGCTATGTAGCTATATAACTGTGTAACAGCCGTGATTACCTCAATAGTTGGTCCAATGAGCTGGAACCAGAAATCTTGGAGAGTGAAGTGAGATGGACCTTAGTATGGGCCTTGTATGAGATATCTGATAACAAGGCTGCAGGAGTTGATGAAATCCCAATTGAACTATTCAAAATTCTGCAAGATGAGGCCCAGACTCAGCCACCAAGGACAACACGTAGTGACCCCTCTACGCCTATACACAAGCTAAGTTACACCTATGATCTACAACATAAAATAAAATTGTGCAATGTTCATGACGCCATGTATGCTGATGTACCTGCAAATATGTTAGCACCAGCTGTTGTGGCGGTCCGGTCGCAATGTATATTATATGCACGCATAAAATAAAGAATAAAAAAATATAAAAAAAAAATTCTGCAAGATGATGCTGTGAAATTTCTGCTTGCCTTATGCCAACAAATTTGGAAAACCCAATAGTGGCCAAAAGACTGGAAAAGGTCAGTCTACATCCCAATCCCAAAAAAAGGCAATGCCAAAGAGTGCTCCAATTATCGAACAATTGCACTAATTTCACATGCCAGCAAGGTAATGCTTAAGATCCTACAAGCTCGACTCTAACAATACATGGACCAGGAATTACCAGATGTACAAGCTGGGTTCTGCATCAAGTTGCTAATGTACGATGGATAATAGAGAAAGCCCGAGAGTTCCAGAAAAACATCTACTTCTGCTTCATAGACTATTCTTATGTCTTTGACTGTGTGGATCACAACAAGATGCGGCAAGTTCTTGAGATGGGAGTAGCAGATCATCTCATCCACCTCCTGAGGAATCTGTATGTGGACCAAGAAGCCACAGTCAGAACCAAACATGGGACAACAGAATGGTTCAAGATCAGGAAAGGAGTGCGACAAGGTTGTATATTGTCACCTTTTTAAACTTATATGCAGAATACATAATGCATAAGGCTGGGCTGGATGAATCCAAAGTCAGAATCAATATTGCTGGAAGAAATATCAACAACCTCAGATATGCGTATTGCTGAAAGTGAGAAAGAACTAAAGGACCTATTAATGAGGGTAAAAACGAGAGTGCAAAAGCTGGCTTGCTGCTCAACGTTAAAAAGAGTAAGATCATGGCAAACAGCAATCTGAGTTCCTGGCAAATAGATGGGGAAGAAGTGGAGGCTGTAACAGATTTTATTTTCCTGGGATCCAAGATCTCTTCAGATGGTGACTGCAGTCATAAAATTAAGAGACAATTGCTTCTGGGGAGGAAAGCTATGGCAAGCTTGGACAAGCTGGTAAAAAACAAAGATATTACACTATATGTTGATATTATCAACAAGGGTCTGCATAGTCAGAACTATGTTATTCCCAGTAGTAACATACGGATGTAAGAGCTGGACTATAAAGAAGGCTAAGCGTTGTAGAATTGATGCCTTTGAACTTTGGTGTTGGCAAAAACCTCTTAGAATCCCTTGGATTGCAAGAAGATCCAATAAATAAATTAAATAAAAGATCCAATAAATCTGTACTACAGGAAATCAAGACAAACTGTTCACTGGAAGCTATGATCATGAGGCTGAAGCTCAAATATTTTGGCCATATAATGAGAAGGCATGAATCTTTAGAGAAGACTCTGATGCTGGGAAAGATTGAAGGCAAACAAAGAAGGGGACGACAGAGACAAAGATGGATAGATGAGGCCACTGAAGCCATGAACATGAAGTTGTTGGAGCTCAGAGGGGCAATGACTGGCACATGTACCTGGCGTGCTATGGTCCATCTGGTCACAGAGAGTCGGAAAGAATTGGAAAAATACAGTCAAGATGAATATTAATTGCAAAAGAAAAGAAAGGTAGAAATGTATCCACCGATAAGGTTCCGTTGTGTTTGATTTTTTTCAACTCTTTATTTTTTTATAAAGACAAATGCATATTGTGCCTTCATGGCAGTTTTTAGGTACATTGGCATTTAAAGATTGCTACAAGAAAACATAATAACAGAAAATTGTGAACAAAGATTGATAACAGAAATTAACAAAAAAATTATAAAAATGTATATCTATTTGGTCTTTACTGTACAGTTAGTTTCCATACAAGACGGGGATAACATTTACATGATGTAAATCATTACGTATATACGCCTGGGTTGTGTGGCGGTGTATAGAAGACCGTTGTGTACAATGGTGTAAGTTAGAGATAATGAGCATGTCCAGGACATGTATTATAAGTTTATCCACAAGTTTAAGAGGGTGGTGGCACGTGTAGTGTAGGTATAGCATATCTTTGTGTGCGATCAAGGCTTGCTGGGTACTGTTTTTTCCTTTCTTTCTTTTTTTTTCCCTTTCCTCTTTTTTGTTTTTAAAAATGGTTTCGGTGTTTCCCTCTACTGCTCAGCATTTTGTCACGTATTCCTTTGAATCCATGTGGCAAAAATAGAGACAATTACCTTCCGAAGATCGAGGGGAGAGCCGCTCGGTGGTCTTCTGCCATGATGCCTGGCTTGTGCGGCATGTCGGTACACACCGGCTGCTGCGGACCTACGCAATTATTTAGCCCCGCGTCAATCCAGGGTAAAGACGACGTTGACGTGCGGGTGACATGCACGTTTTGGGGTCAAGGTCTAGGTACAGCCAATCGGATCTGCAAGAGGCTTATTTAAGCTCACTTATTCCTTAGCTAATTGCCCTGTCGTGGTTTCTCTTAGATGGTTATCCGAGAATGTGTTCCTGATCGTGTTTTTCTGGTTTTTGACTTTGGCTTCGTTTTGACTTCCCTGATTTCTGGAACCCCTAATTTTTCGCTATTCCTTATCACTGTGTCTAGCTCTGTGTCCCTGACCTCGGCTAGTTTTCTGACTATTCTCGGGTACGTTGAGTCCGGCCATTCTAGGGCCCGGTAAAATGTTACCCTTACTTCTAGGGTGTGATACTATTCTGCGTGCTGGATCAATTTAATCCTGACACATTTGTTGATCATGAGCAGGAGTCGTTGTGGGAGGTTTTTGTCGGGTAAGTGTGTGGGTGTGCTGAGGGCAGGTTCCCGTGACTCAGATCACCGGTTTTGAGGAGGTCATGATAGGCGGGGCAAGGGCCCCAAGTTTTTGAGATGTGTATCTCTTAAGTTATGGGAGGAGATGACAAAGGAGAAGTGTGGATATTAGAGAAGAGAAGAAGAGAAAGGGATAGACTAAGGGGGGAGAGGTGAGGGTATAGGAAGGGGGGTAGAGTAGGTATTATAAAGAGGGTGAGGTCCTCAATGTTTCGTTTGATTTTAATGTGAATTTTAGTGTTGAAGAAAATTGTAAATAAGCATTAGAATTTATTACATAAAGATAGTGATTTAACTAATATATTGACAAATAGACAGTTTATCGTCGTTAGAGGAGCACCAAATTTGAAATCCACTTAGACTGAAGATCATTTTTTAAAAACTTCATCACCTAAAAGTATTTTAAGAAATAAAAAAGTTTCTAACTCTTGCAACCAATGTCATAGAAAGAATAAAACATTTAAAGGTATTAAAACATTTCAAAGTACATATAGAAAGGATTCTATATTAAAGAATGTTATTAGATGTTTTTAGTCAAAATGTTATTAACCTTATTATCTGTTCATGCGGTTTACAATATGTTGGCCGAACTATTCGTCCCTTATAAAAAGAATTAATAAACATGTAACTATTAATTTAAACCGGGTTGACCAACATAGTGTTTTAGACCATTTTATAAAATATCACAATAAACATCCTAATGGCCCTATATTTTTAGCTATACAAATAATGAAGAGACCATGGTGTGGGAGCAATCATATTAAAAGTATTGGAAAGGAAGAAACTAAATGGGTACACAAACTATGCACTCTTGTACCTTATGACTTCTATATTGATTTGCTTAATTGTTTATGATTTATATTTATTTTTCTGGTTGGTTTTTTTTCTTACCTTAAGGGAATCTGACTGCGCTGTTTTAAGAATGCCATATTGTCCTGATTATTTGGTTTGTTTGTCACAATTGTGAAGGTATATCTACCGTATCTTGTATATTGTCTCTTTATAATTAACACACTGGTAAATATGTATCTGTATTTCTTGGATTGTCTCTGTACATTTTTTTAAAAATTCTTTATTTTTGATGTGCTGAGGAGAACAAGGATATTATTTCAAACATTGTAAGGTCGGCAACGAAAAAATCTTACCCAGCAAAGAAGGTATAAAGAGGAAACAGCACGTTTGGTTTTTTTAAATTCAAGATCAAATTAGTACTAGAGTTGAAAGCAGGAAACAAACTGGTGAGCAGAGCATATGCACTGAGAGGAGATACTAAGTGAGAGAGAGTAACTATGAAATTCATTTAATGGCTTTGTCATAGAGTGAGATCCCCAGATTAAAGTAAGAACCGAAGGCAATCAGATAAGGAGAAACAAGCCAGCTGCTCATTGGGAAAGAACATCAGCTGCAGCTCCAGTACTCAATGCCAGAGAGAGTGTCCCAGGTAAGTTGCTGTGTCATGCACCCTCAGCCAGAGAAGGGAGCCCTCTGGGTAGACCGTGATAATGACCCTCGGTCCAGATGGGGGGGGGGAAACTGGGCCCCAAAAAACAGCAGCGCGGGTGAGAGGCTGGGATCGGCCACTTTCCTACCCCTCCAGTTGCAACAGGCTTCAGAGCCAACTCTCCATCAGTGTGGATACCAGAGACATCAGACACCTTTATGGACATCCCCCCTCGATCCAGGAGCACCATAGGGGCAAGTAGAGTTGTCAGTGGGGGGTATAGATGCCTAGACTGCATAATGTTCGTAATATAGCAATTTAAAGGCCGGAGCTCACTCGGGATGTGTCCATCCAGCATGGCCGTCAGACCCCGTCCCGTCTCTGTACATTTGTTTATAGTGCCTAATGAATATGCATTTGATTTATTTAAAGGACCACTCTAGTGCCAGGAAAACATACTCGTTTTCCTGGCACTAGAGTGCCCTGAGGGTGCCCCCACCCTCAGGGTTAAACTTACCTCTTTCTCCAGCGCCGGGCGGGGAGCTTTCCTCCTCCTCCTCTTCTTCCTCGCGACGTCATCGGCTGAATGCGCATGCGCGGCAGGAGCAGCGCTCGCATTCAGCCGGTCGCATAGGAAAGCATTCATAATGCTTTCCTATGGACGCTTGCGTGCTCTCACTGTGATTTTCACAGTGAGAAGCTTGCAAGCGCCTCTAGCGGCTGTCAATGAGACAACCACTAGAGGCTCTGGAGGCTGGCTTAACCCTCAGTATAAACATAGCAGTTTCTCTGAAACTGCTATGTTTATAAAAAAAAGGGTAAAAGCTAGCTGGACCTGGCACCCAGACCACTTCATTAAGCTGAAGTGGTCTGGGTGCCTAGAGTGGTCCTTTAACCTTTTTGCTTTCATATGAGAAGGATGGACTTTACTTTTAGCACACCTTTTTACGGCAGTAATGATATATATTGTGAGTTATTGAACTGTGTGAGTTATCTAAGGAAGCTGCAGGGACTGTGAAACGCGTCATCATGCACATGCACGCATAAGTAAGGACGCCTCACCCTCCAACCCCAGGAAGCATGGCAAGTTATTCTGAGTAATTCAGAACTGTTTGGGAGCTGGATACCGAGGATTTGCACTGACCAAAGCAGAGGACTGTAATTACAGAGGTAATTTCCTGCCTAGTTTCCTGCCTGTGCATTTTAACCAACTAATAAAGTCTTCTTCAAGTGAGCCATCGCTTCTGTGTATGTTGTATGTAGTACCACCAAACCTGGAGTATATTTGGAGCCTTTACAGTTTCAGCAGTCTTTACCTGCTCTACAATCCCTAGCTATACTTTTCATGTAAGAAGAAAATAGAAGAAAGGTGCTCAGGTGAATTTTGTCACAAATAAAGGAACATTCCAAGCACCATAAGCACTACCGCTAGCTGAATACCTGAAAATTCTCACTTCAGTAAAAACCCCAGTACGTATATGTAACAGTTTATATGTAGTCTAGCGCATATGGTATTGATTATTATTATTACTAACAGTTTAGAACTCCTGAATTTAGTTATTTCTTCCAGGGAGATGTCAGGCCTTGCCACAAATATAATTTAATTTTGAAGTTATAAGAAGCATGTAATACATTCAATACATAGTAACTGATCTCAAGTCAAAATAACTACATTACACTGACATAAACCATTATTTCAACAGAGATATGATTAGAAAATCTAAAAAAAAAGAGATAATTGATAATATTGGAATTAGTGTGACTCAACTAGTTACAAACTTGTTTTTTGTCTGCCTTATATTTCTACTTCTCTTTTCAAGTCATTACAATTCACTGCTTAGTAAATAAAACCACACAAAGCATGTGTTTTTCTTGGCTGGCATTTTACCACTCAAACGTACCACTTCTGAGCTTTCCAGATAGGGAAATTCCAGCCGTTAGGACAACTGTGATCTAGCTTTTTATTTCCAACTCAGCTTCATGTAATTTTATAAATATACTTAACACCTCCCCTGTTCTTTGGGCCAACAAAACCTATTCTGACTTCAAGTGTTTGCTTATTCAGAAAGCCACATAATTAGTGTGGTAATCATTTGTAAAGTTCACTAGAAGAGAGATTTATCAACATGCTTTATTCTAATAAGTGGTCTAAAAGTAACAAAGGGTAAGGCAAGCACCATGAAAACGAGTGAGACCCTTCCATTGATCACTCCTCTCCTTTTAAAGTAATACCTCCTTGTACAGAGCTTTTAAGTGTGCTTTTCAAGGTGTGCTTTTTAATTATTAACTTTTCTTTATTTCCCCCTACCCCAAAACAATTTTTATTGTGAATGCATGATACAATAATATAGCACGAGTGACATTAACAGCCTAAAAGCAGTCATGATAGTTCAATCAATTACATTCGCTATTTTGTGGTTTTCTCAACATAAACAAAACAGAACAAAACAAAATAAGAATTACAAAACCAAATAGGTCATTGTTAAAAGGTAAGAGGTTGGGCTTTGACAGTTACCAGTAGGAGATCAGAGAAACATTGTAACCATTTAGATGTGGGTGTCCAACATGTTCAGCCACCGCCAATTCTCCCAAGATACCACTTGCATGGATCAGGGACTATGATCTGTTGTTGCTCAGGGCAATGAAACATACATTGGGTATGCAATAGTTTCCATTTTAACAGATAAGAGCAGGAGAAGGTACACTGGAGGAGGTCTATGGTTCAAATGCTCCATTACACCATTATCAAAGCGTGAATTGAAAGACCAAACTAAATTAAACAGAACATAGTAAACTAGTTGCCGGTTTGCCTTAGCCCCCCGCCCTCCAACATAATGGTAAGCCAGTGTTCGAGAATATGTTGAGATAAGCCGATCAAGGAATTACTGCCAGGGGATCTTAATCCGCCACCACCTCAGCTGAGAACCATGTGGTGAATGCCAAAGTGGTTTTCACCTTGGTCTTGAAAGATTTGTCTAGGGTTGAGTATCTATGATCTCCAGGTCAAGATAATTTTTTTGGCAAGGAGTTATTTAGTGTGTCCATCCAATCCATTTTAAATACAAAAGCAAGCTTGGTTAGAAATAACTAAGATGGGTGTGTGCGGCTGGTTCCAGACCTAAAGGATGGTTTTGCGTCCCACTGCTGCTACGATAAGGAGGAATCATTTATTAGGCAATGGGAGTCCTGGTAAGGGTCCCAAAACCAAAAATTCAGGGGTAAGCGGTAAGGTAGGCATGACCCCGCTACCTAATTAACCATTCAGTTCGGTCCAGAAAGATTGGATTGGAGCGCACTCCCACAGACAGTGACACAGGTCAACCTTGGTGTATGTACACTTGAAACAAGTCAGTTTCCCTTCTGGCCATGAGATGGAGTCGGTAAGGGGAGTAATACATTTGGAAATAGAATAGGAATTGGAGTCAGAAGAGCACAACATGGCATCTAGAGGGTTCTCCCAGTCAGGAGTGAAGTGTTGAGTAATGTTGTTATAGTAGTGTCGTGTTTGAAGGTAAGCGAACCATGGAAGTGGAAGGCATGGGAAACGCTCCTGTAGTTCAGCAAGGGACAGAAACCTCTGGCTGACATGATCTACAAAAGGCCGGAGGGTGGCAATCCCACTCTACACCCACACCGTGAAAGGGTGGAGAGCACCTGGAAAAATGTCTGGGTTATGAGTTACAGGTAGGTAAATGGTGTGTATTGGGTCAGCACCTAATTTGGATCGAGACTGTTTCCAGGCCCTGATAGGGGTAGCCAGGAGGGGATTAGATAGGACAGAGTCAGGGAGTAGGTGTTGCGGCCTGTGAAGGAGAGCCACGAGGTGGTTCGGTGATGCCAGGTGATGACTCCAAGGTCAAGTTAGAAAATCTGTTTTGGGATTGAATCCAGTCTAGCGCATGCCTAAGCTGTGCTGCCAAACTGTATTCCCCGGCATTAGGCAGGTTTAGACCACAATCAGCTCTGTGCTGGTATAATTTAGTTATTCTAGGGCGGGATTTATGTCCCTGCCAGAGAAATTGTCTAAGATGTTTGTTCAACTCACACTCGTCAATTTTCAAGAGGAGTATTGGGAGCACCTAGAGGGGATATAACAGTTTAGGAAAACTGACCAATTTGTGTAGATTGGCCCTTCCAATGTAAGATAAGGGCAACTTGTGCCAATGTTCAAACTCTGCAAAGATGGCCGTTAAGATTGGCGGAATATTCCATTTGTATATGAGAGAGAGATCGCTAGGGATTTCAATGCCAAGATATTTAAGAGTCCCCAATTGCCACTGCAAAGGAAGCCTTCGAGGGAGTGGCGGCGCAGGGCGCCCACTCAACTGAAGGGCACATGATTTGGCCCAATTGACCCTGAGGCCCGCCATGATGCAGAATATTTCTAGCACGTCTACAAGGGGTGGCAGGGAGTGCCGTGGGTCAGTGATAAGGAGTAACAGATCATCTGCAAATGCTGTGACTTTCAGTGTAACATCACCCATCGGTATGCCCCTAAACCCTACAGCTTCTGGAGAGCTCTCAGTAATGGATCAATAGCAAGATTAAACAACAGAAGCGAGAGTGGGCAACCCTGGCGCACACCCCTCCCCAGGGCAAAGTATGGCGAGTCCAGGCCATTTGTGGTAATACAGGCAGTAGGGTGATTTTTTTTTTAATAAAATTGACAAATGTGTGACCAAAATATTGCATCTTTAGCACCCTAATCAGGTGCCGCCAGGAAATGCTATCAAAAGCCTTCTCTATGTAAAGGCAAATATAGGATGGGGAGCATGAGTCCAGTGCCTCACTTGTAGCATAAGCCACAGCTGCAAGAGCTCTTCGGACCCCCGTCACTCCCTGCCTGCCCCGCACAAAGCCCTGCGGCAAAAATTATTGTATTCTCAGAGCAATGATTTTGGTAAGGAGTTTGACGTCCTGATTAAGTAGTGATATTGGGCGATAGGAAGTCAAATTCTCAACATCCCTGTCGAGGTTTGGGTATCAGAATTATTCTGGCTTGATTAAGTTCATCTTATGGCAGGCCTTCTAAATATACTTTATTGAACAAGTTTTTGAGAGTGGGACTAAGCTGTTGTTTCAGAGATTTATAGTATTCTGAGGTAAAGCCGTCGGGGCCTGGTGCTTTCCCAGTCTTGAGGGTCTTTCTTGCTATGTGAATTTCACCTTCAGATATAGGTTCACTAAGAAGCTCCCTGGACTCCTCACTCAACAAGGCTCTTAAGGAAAGTCATGCTATGCCCATGGTCATCCAGCGGTGCCCCAGTTATTTTTTTGTAGTAATCATAGAATACAAATACAAAAAGAGAAGTCCTGCGCTCACTCCCATCACTAATGGGCTGGCAGCAAGGACTACAGTACACATCAGCCCCAATATATAGTAAAAACCAAAAAAAAGAAAAAGTTACCTGCGCTCTCTCCTTAATCCCTATGTATATTTAGACAAATGGAGGTCATTTAGTTGCTCCAATGGCCATTGGAGGGAATGCCCGCCTGCCAACATCAAGGCAGACCCCCCTAAGCATGTCCTAACACTGACCCTTCAGCCTGCTTCCTTGAGCTTCTGGCAAAGATATCTCTAATGAGACAGAGAGGGGTATTTTTTATATACACCCCTATATACTTATTAACCCTTAATAGGGAACACATGGGATGGGCGGCAGCATTGTAACCAGGCTGTGTGATACAAAGTAAATACAAATACAAAAAGAGAAGTCCTGCGCTCACTCCCATCACTAATGGGCCGGCAGCAAGGACTACAGTACACATCAGCCCCAATATATAGTAAAAGCCAAAGAAAAGAAAAAGTTACCTGAGCTCTCTCCTTAATCCCCATGTATATTTAGACAAATGGAGGTCATTTAGTTGCTCCAATGGCCATTGGAGGGAATGCCCGCCTGCCAAGAATCAAGGCAGACCCCCCTAAGCGGGTCCTAACACTGACCCTTCAGCCTGCTTCCTTGAGCTTCTGGCAAAGATATCTCTAATGAGACAGAGAGGGGTATTTTTTATATACACCCCTATATACTTATTAACCCTTAATCGGGAACACATGGGATGGACGTCAGCATTGTAACTAGGCTGTGTGATACAAAGTAAATACAAATACAAAAACAGAAGTCCTGCGCTCACTCCCATCACTAATGGGCCAGAAAATCATGCTATGCCCATGGTCATCCGGCTGTGCCCCAGTTATTTTTTTGTAGTAATCATAGAATAGCTTGTTGATGGCCACATGGGAGGTACATCTAGTCTTGTCTGTAGAGGTGATTGCTGTAATAGGCTTGAATTTGGACTTAGGGTTGGTTATTCGAGCCAACAGTCTCCCAGGCATTTCACCCCACCAAAAGAAATGTTGTGTTTGAAAGTCTAGCTTTGATTGTGCATGGCTCGCTATAAAAGGTATTTAGGGTGTGTTGGGCATCTCAGTATGACTGCTTATGTGTATCGGAAGGGTTGGCCAAGAAGTGGCTATGGGTTCGTTTGAGCTCCTGTTCAAGCAAAGTGGAGATAAGTAGCATGATAGGTGCATGATCAGAGACGGTGTCTCTATAGTGGAGCAGTTTACATGTGGTAAAACTGTCGTGGAAACCAGGAACATATCAATTTGAGAGAAGGAATCGTGAACTGGGGAGTGGAATGTGTAATCTAGTATTCTCCAGGGGTCATGCAAATTATAGGAAGTTGTGAAGTAAGAGAGACTGCAATCACTGTCCGTGGGAAGCATGGATCCTGCTGAGGATCTGTCTTGGAGTGGGTCAAGGAGAGCGTTAAAGTCTCGCTCATTATAAACTGATCAACCTCTGAGTGAGCAATGTAAGAAGCTTAGTAAAAAAAGGGGGCGGTAGAAGAGTTTGGGGCATTAACACTGACTATGCAATAACACGTGTTGTTAATGGTATTACATAAAATAATGTAATGTCCCTCAGGATCAACATCATAGCTGTGGATCACATATTGCAGGCTGGAGTGTAGGAGAATCGCCACACCTCTAGCGTTAGAGTTTTATTTGGCTGCTATGCTTGATTGACTCCATGGAGCCTTGAGTTGGGTGGTGTGAGAACGGGACCAGTTAGTTTCCTGGAGTAGGACAATCTGAGACTGATGTTTGGAATGGTATGTTAAGATTTATTTCCTCTTGATAGGCGTATTAGCTCCCCTTACATTCCAAGAGAGGAGCTTAAGGGTAGAGGCAGGAGTGTTTGTGGTAGAATGAGATATCAACATTTTAGCCAATACCTTGTCGAGGGATGCGGCAAAGCATAGCAAGATACATGGGGTTGGGATTCTATTCGTCCCAGCCCGAGCGAACGGATCAATCCCAAGGTAGGAGTGTGTGGAGAGCAGTGCAAAACCGGCTAAACAAGGGCCATTGAGCCCAAACTATGCACAACAGGGGAATCCAAGTAAGGATAACAATGCCATCACTGCACTTCATGGGCAATCGTGGAGCTGGCTGAGGGGCCAGGAGAAGCTCTGTCCCAACTGGCAGGACATCCTGTAGAAATTCATAGACCTCCATCACTGAAGTTGTGTATCAGCAATTTGGAGATGTAGTGTTGCAGAGTAGAGAAGAGCAAATCATATGCCCTTCCTGTGCAGTGCTGAACAGATGGGCGTGAATGCCTTGCGTCGTAACCTGTGACCTGTGAGTAACCTGTGCGGAATAATCTTTAAAAATCAGAATTCTGTTTCCTTGATATGTTGGCAGGTCTAGGTTTTTGTAAGCTGTGAGAATTCGAATCATATCATGGAAATGTAAAAATTTAGCTATGATAGGTCTTGATCGTGTTCTATTCTGTAGCACCTTCAATGATGGGAGGAGAGTCAGAGGTGGTTGCAAGTTGCTGGGTGTCCAAAAACCAGGACTGAAGAGTGGGTATGATATTTCCAGACTTCACGGATTCCGGTAAACCAACAAATCTGAGATTGTTCCGTGCTTCGATTTTCTAGGTCATCCGACTTGTCCTGTAGAGAGGTCAGAGTATTATGTTGTTGACGAATCGTGATTTGTAACTGGTGCACCTCATCCTCCATGGTACCCTGTCTTGTTTCCAGCAAGGCAAGTTGAGAAGAGTGCGCTTGGAGAAGATGGACTGCACCATCTATTGATTCTTTGATGTCCTTAAATTAAGATTCAAATATTGGTTTAAGGAGGTTGGAAAGCTCCCGAGCTGTTTCTGAGGGAAATTGTGAAATTAGGTTAGTGGTGGAGCCCATTTCGGTGGGTCCCTCGTCTGCATCCGACCCTGTCGGTGAGCAATGAGGATAGTGGTGGAGCCCATTTAAGTGGGTCCCTCGTCTGCGTCCGACCCTGTCGGTGAGCAATGAGGAGTAGAGGCTTGCGTAGGATCGTTGAGGTGTATCTTTTTGCTTGGTCTTTGAGGTTTTCCTTGTGTTCTCTTGGATGGGGTTTTGTCAATGAACTTATCCATGACGGTGGAGTAAAGATAAGGTAGTAGGATAGAGGGACCTGGTGTTAAGAACAAATGTGATCTTTGTGAAGATAACGTTAGAAGGCAGAGAGAAGAGGAGACAGGGTGTCAAGCCTACCGTGCTATGATGTTGTCAGTAGTGGACAACTGTGGTAAGTATACGTGTTGTGCAACGAGGTAAGAATGGCCTAATAAATATAGATGGTGAGCATGGGGGAAAGGGAGAGAAGCCAAGAGTGAAAGAGAGAGCAAGAAAGAAACACCAGGTGGAGTCCCTGGGAGTGTGGTTAGGAGGTGAACCGCTGTCAGCCAGTCAGGACTGGATAGGAACTTTAGACAACGTATCAGATATATCGATATGAGCAATTAAAAACCAGCCTGTGTTAGGGCAGGAGCGTGGTGCAGACAGAATGAAAACTCAGCAAAAACTGTGCAGGCATATACAAACAGGATATCTGGCAAGCATAGGGCTCTTTTCAAGCGTGCCTCTACAGAGAGAAGGAATCTAGGAGGTGAGCTGCAGTGCCTGAGGTGCCCTGCCACCACAAGGCTATGAAGCAGGGTGAGTTAATGGGCCAGCAAGGTGAGAGCGATAGATGCAGCCTAGTAGAGAGACAGCCTAGTAGCAAGGTCACCAGTGTGGATTGGCAGAAGTAGCCCCAAGCAGTAGTGAGGATCAATGACAAGCAGAAGAGTTGGTTATATAAAATAAAGCAAGAAAAGCACAGTGAGTCTTATATACAATGCAAGAAGCTGTGTGACAGCCTGGATTCAGAATTGAGGTATGTGAATAGCTGCCACCTGGTTAAATTCTTGAGCTGAGAGACTGTGAGTACACCGGCAGCCACACCTTGTCAGTGTGTTTACCTTCAGAGGCAATGTGTGTGCCTGTAACCCAGTTAGCTGCATGTGGTCTAAAGAGGCTGCACATAGGGGTAGTTGCAAGCAGGAGGTACAGCTTTAAGAAGTGATGCGGTACCTGTCACGGTATCCACCGCGAGTGATATGTGTCCCCTGGCTTTGAAGATCTTCGGTAAGTCCCCGCCTCGCCAATTCCCAGAGTAGCAGGGATGTTATATTTCCCCAACAGCTGCGGTCAGGTAATGAGGCCTATCCCAAAGGCTTTGACTTCCAGCCCTCGCTCTTGATGTGCAGAGCAGAGAGCAGACCTCCAAGCGGGTCCTCCAATGGAGTCTGGTCGGTCGGGGAGGATTTGAGGAGGCAAGCCCAGTGTTTGGAGCAGCCCCACACAGCACCCAAGCGTCGGATGGAGTCAGATGAAATTATCCCGAGAGGAGGTGAGTAAAAACGCGGCCAGCTAAGATGGCGGCGGAACTGAAAGCCCGCTTCACAGAGTTTTTAAGCATACTCACTTTATTCCCAGTTGTCCAGCACCACAATAAGCCCATCTTCGTAGGCATGAATGCCTATTTTTGAGAAGTCTGGGATTGCTTCCCCATGCCTGGCTCAGCCCCACCTGATAACATTAATATGCTGGCTTAATTGCCAGGCCATCAGTGAATTGAGCTAAGAGATTGTAGCGGAGCCCTAGTCCTAGCAGGGACTCTCCTCCACTGTTTTTTCCAACATATGCTCAGGAACGAGTAGAATACTCCAAAGGAACAGGCAAACACAGTAAAATACTCCAGGAATCTCCCACCTCCTCCCCAGCAACTGGGCGACACTCAGCTCCAGGGGTATAACTGATTTTAATGGAACCACACACGGCCTTTTATGAGAATCCCCATGCAAGCGGTTTCCAAACGCACATTCCAGGGGCATTCCCCACTGGACCTGAGAGTAGACTGAGACAAAATACACAACATAATTACATTAACTCTCAGGTCCAGGACATGTATAATACTAATCACCCCAAAACATACAGTTCCCCACAAGATAGCCACTTAAGTCCTATATCCCCAGATAGCCTGGGTCTGAATGCCCAATATATCCGAAAAGGGCTCAGATCCCACAAACGTAGCCGAAACGCCACCGGGTATAGTTTAGACCGACCGCACACAAGGTGCCTGCCCAAAAAGGTTCCATGAAATTAGGCTGAGTGGTCGGTCTCTTTCGAGAGTATCAAATAGACAAAAGACAAGGCATGAACTGTTCGTGCAGACATTATTTCTGTGTACTTGTTTAGGAGTTTGCTCTCCCCGAACGCCACTATGCTCATCTGGATCCCCACGAACATAACTGAGGGTGGAAGTCCCGGCAGGGTTCGCGCCATCGAGTGTCCGATTTTAGTTCCATGCACTCTACAACCAAACACCGCTGTCTCTGTTCATGGCTAAAGATGGCCGCCGCCACGTGTTTGCACATACGAACGGCGGCTACAACCAGCTGACCGCTTGGAATGTTCAGGTTACGGTGGAGGTGTGAACAGAGGTTACTGGGGTTAACGAGTGGCACACTCCACACATGGGTGGTCTGGCGTTCGTTAAAGGACCACTATAGGCACCCAGACCACTTCAACTTAATTAAGTGGCCTGGGTGCCAGGTCCATCTAGGGTTAACCCTGCAGCTGCAAACATAGCAGTTTCAGAGAAACTGCTATGTTTACATATGGGTTAATCAGGCCTCTAGTGGCTGTCTCATTGACAGCCGCTAGAGGCGCTTCCGTGCTTCTCACTGTGATTTTCACAGTGAGAAGACGCCAGCGTCCATAGGAAAGCATTAAGAATGCTTTCTTATGAGACTGGCTGAATGTGCGCGCGGCTCTTGCCGCGCATGCGCATTCAGCCGATGACGGGAAAGGAGGAGGAGAGTCTCCAGCACCGAGGGAGCCCAGCGCTGGAGAAAGGTGAGTGTTTAACCCCTTCCTCTCCATCCAGCCCGGCGGGAGTTGGGCCATGAAGGTGGGGGCACCCTCAGGGCACTATAGTGCCAGGAAAACGAGTTTGTTTTCCTGGCACTATAGTGGTCCTTTAATTTGTCCTATGAGACTGGCTGAATGCGCGTGCGTCTCTTGCCGCGCATGCGCATTCAGCCGATGACGGGAAAGGAGGAGGAGAGTCTCCAGCACCGAGGGAGCCCGGCGCTGGAGAAAGGTGAGTGTTTAGCCCCTTCCTCTCCATCCAGCCCGGCGGGAGGGGGGCCATGAAGGTGGGGGCACCCTCAGGGCACTATAGTGCCAGGAAAACGAGTTTGTTTTCCTGGCACTATAGTGGTCCTTTAATTTGTTCGGTTGTCGAACAAGACGCTGTTAATAGGTGAGGTTGCTGCTGTTTTACCGAATGGCCAGATGAACAGGGGAAAGAACAAGATGATCCAGGGACTATAAGCACGAAACATAGGAAATAACAGGGGGACAAGATACGGACAGCCCATAGCAGGAATAAGGGTAACAGTCCAAGGTTCATTCCGTTACAGTGATGTCAGACATCCCTCTGTTCTTATTCCCTGTCAGCCTCCAGCTTGGGCTACAAGTGGAGGACTCACGCATGAAAAGTCTTCATTAAAAATAGTGGCAAAAACAGTGACATGGGCAAATTGTATGGAGGCTTCAATAGAATGAAGCTGGACCAGCAAACAGCAGGTACTCTGGCTATCCGACAGACAGACATACAGTCATTAGCATAGAATCTATGCCAATAGTCTGTATGTCAGGAGGCAGGGTGAGAGCCTTTTTAATTAAAATATTGTGCAAAATTAATTTCAATAGCACAATGTATAGTTGAAATTTCATGAGGAATCCATTTCCAGTAAGTAAAATTAAAGCAGGACAGGTATTGTTTAAAGGTTAGCAATACATACAGGGGCACGGATGCCTTTTTTGGATTATTATTTTTACTTTTACATAATTTTTAGAGCTAGCACTATTGAAAACTTAATTTACATATAATGGACTTGATTGAATATTTTTGGAAAAGCTTTTCAAATTATTTCATATTTTCCAAATATCAAAAATTAATATCATATCTAAAAATAGGGTGTTTTTCTTTTATAGAAAAATCCTCTCCCTATTACTGTTTACAAGCCTATATAGAACATTGTAAGGTAGGCAATCTTTCTTTTCATACATTTCCCCCTTGTCACATAAAATTGATTTTACTAATGATATCATTATGAGGTCTCATCTATATTACTTTGCCATTCAGGGCTACCTATTTGAATTACTGTAAGATATTATTCACTTGTTTATACCCTTTTCACTACTGCATTAGATCGACTTCTACTTACGTTACTTGGTCACCTCTTTGACATTCAGGGTTATCTTTCACAAGCCTATCTGAATGTGGTAATGTATATATTTATGTCACTATTTATTCTTCATACTTTTTCCATCTCTCTCTTCTGATTAATTTTATGGATATCATGTTATTATGTTCCCTACCTATTAAGATGACTCTTTTTACAATCTATTGATATGCAATATAGTCACATCGTTCATGCTTCATACACCTCACTTTAGCCTCCATTCCTGTTATACTTGCTCTCTTATTATCAATAAAAATTAGGTTATTCTATTAGGCTTCCTGGTACATTGGTTTCAGCACAGCACAACCGACTTATGCCTCCTTCGTGTCATGGCCTTTTGTCCTTGACCACAAATATACAGTACATATAATTGTGTGGTGCCCCATATATTGCATATGTATGCATATTGTATATTTCGACACTTTACCATTGCATTGCCTATAAGGTATTACCCGTACATTGCAGCCATGACCACACACTAATACATGCACACACATACACACTGATACATGCACACATATATTAAGTGATCTACAAACACATATGCAAACATTGATACGCACATACACACTCTGATATATGCACAACCATATACACCGAACAGTGATGCACAGCGACACAAACATTGACAGACACAGACATAAAGTCACAATGAGTGTCAGACAGTATATCTGGCTGTGTATGTTTTTTATTGAATGTGTATGTGTGTGCATGCCTGGCTTTGGATTTCTGAAAGTGTTTATCTGACCATGAGTATCCTAGTCTGTGAATGTGTATGAGTATGTCTGAGAGCATGTGTATGTTTGTGTCTGAAAGTCTAGAGCTGTAGTTTGTGTGTGGCTAGTGACTGTGGATGTATGAGGATAATTGTCTTCAGAGAGGGACTGTGGCAGGGTGAGTGACAGGGAGAGTAGAGGCTGACTGTGGCAATGTTAAAGGGTAGTTGAGGTAATGTGAGGAGGATGACTATTGGGGTTGACTGTGTCAGGATGATTGCATTTTTGGCCTAGAGAGAGACAATTATTGGTTTACCTGGCAATCCAGTGGACCAGGGATCGATCCAGATTCTACTCAATGCCCCCTTCTGGTCTTAGACTGGGAGGAAGCTTTCACAGCAATATGCATTTAGCTGTAAGTGCACACCTGTCCTGAGAACAGCACAGGGCTGCACATGGAGATCTGATAGACCGCCACTAGAAGAGGACTTAACCCTGTAAGGTAATTATTGCAGTTTATAAAAACTGCAATTATTACACTTGCAGGGTTAAGGGTGATGGGAGTTGGCACCCAGACCACTCCAATGGCCAAAAGTGGTCTAGGTGCCTGGAGTGTCCCTTTAAAGAATATGGACAGCTGCTGTATTGGTTATGTTGCTTGGCCTATTCTTTTGAATTGCTTAACACGATGAACAGATTTTAGTGTATGTAGGTTATCTATGGTAACTCAATTGCTTGAGTAAAATCCCATACATACATTTTATAAAGCCATATTGTTTATATAGGGCCTTTTAAATAAAAACAATAAAATGAGTCTACATAACGAACATTTATACTTACTAATCCTGTAAGTCAGGTATCTCAAACTGTGTCCCCTCTGATGTTGCTAGCCTACAACACCCATAATTCTCTGAATGCAATAGGTGGCCAAGAAATCATGGGAGTTATGTATCAGCAACATCTAGGGGTCCAGCGTTTGACATGCCTGCTGTAAGTAGTTCAAAGTTCTGTGATCTATTAACTAAAACATGTTTCACATTTTACTTCTGACCTGGAAAGTGGAAACAAACAGTTTATAGTTTCGTTTTCTTTGGATAATGTCTACCTACAGGATTATTTTCAGAGTGCCTCAGCATCACTTGTGTTTCCCCTGGATAATTTGTTTAACCCCTTAAGGACCAAACTTCTGGAATAAAAGGGAATCATGACATGTCATGTGTCCTTAAAGGGTTAAACGAGAGAAAGCAGTGTCTAATTCTGCAAACACTTTATTCAAAGAAACACCGATATTTGGTTTCACGATTGAAGTTGTATCATATTTTGCTGTTGAAGGAAGCCTGAGTATACTCTGTGCAAATTTACTTTTTAACTGTCCATTTTTAAAGAAGAAAAACAGAGTTTACTCTCTTGCACAATTTAGATCAAAACAGCAGAATTTATATCTCTTTTCTTGAGCTACGGATCTCACTAAATCTCATCATTTAGAAAAATGGCAATATAATTAAAAAAGCAAGACATGTAAGCGTTAATTCACTAAACTGACGAGATGACATATTATGCTAACTCGGTGAACAAATTGGTACGTACTAGCAGCCTACACTTTACATTTTGTAATTGGGGAGGCATTGGCTGTATCCTGTGGTTTGCAGTGAATCATTGAATTCCATAAAAAATGCTTGACTTGTTGGAGTTGTCCCTATATAACTTGTTAATTTTTGCTTACTGTCTTTCCTGTCTCCAGTGATTGCTTGGCAGTAGGCTAAAGTGCAATTGGCCCCAGCATAATGTTTCCAATAACATATGTAAACCATTCATGTATCTAATTGTATATAAAAGTAATATGTTTTGGCATCATTTCTCTTATTGAGGGAATCCCAACATTACATGCATATGTACTTGCAGAGCTATTCACTTGGGCTCAAGTAGCAGCAAGAGTGGAAACATATTCGAAAAGTAATCTGAGCCCTAATAAGCAGAGTGACTCAAGGAGTGGATTCATTGAAGTCCTTCCCTGGCTGGAGCCTGTTAGATGGAGGAGCAGGGATTTCTTCTTGCTGCACCTCCATGTGCAGCAGTAACAGCAGCGGGTAAGGGCCGTATTAAGCCCCGCCCCGTGCATGGATTGGCTCCGCCACAAATATATAGCTCCGCCCCTTCTTCCTTCCATGCGGCCAGTTCAGCTTGCTGGTCTCTGCGTGTGAGCCTGTGCGGCACCCTAGCTGCCATGGGGCGCAGCTCACACATCCCCCTTTAGCCCTCAGATCAGCCCTACCAGGTGGCGCCCCCTTCCGCCCCTCCCCCACCTTAGTCCGCCACTGCTGTAGGATGTTGTGTGATGTAAGTCCCTGCATTCCTAGTCATGCATTATGAATAGTCAAGTGTATCTGGTGTACACTGTGGATAATATAGGAGCTCTACCCCTTCACATCAGCTTTGTATGACTGAGAATGATGGGAGATATAGTTCACTTAATCTTCTAACTGCCTAACATGAACTGAGTGAGACTAATAGACAACATAATCTTGAGAGATGTTCACACTAAAACAATTATCCTTCTTTCATTCACTATTCATTGTGAATAGGCTGAGAATTATGTGTGTTACAGGCCACTGACATGGATATTATCACAACACTTTTGTGTCATGGCGATCAATTGTAAATTCCAGGGCTGGATTAAGAGCCTATTGGGCCTGGTGTTGACAATTACGATGGGCCTAATTACAGAATCTTATCGACAGAAAACACGAAAACAGTTATAACACCCATGCGTCATGGAGGTGGTACTGGATGAAAACACAGGATATAGCTGTATGAAGACATACCCTCTCTCGCTTTCACCTTTCAAGTAAATCCATACCCCCTAACGGCAGTGTCCGGTGAAGCAGGATTTCGGCGGGTGGGGTAAAAGGGTGGGCCACTCATGTGAATCACGTAACGAGAACCGCCCAAAGGAACAAACATGCCCAAAAAGGAGGCTGGTCTGCATGAAGAATTAGACGGTCAGCCTGGCATGAATGCACATCAGGCTGCCTGCCAATCGTGCAGAGTAACCAACCAAGGGCACACTGTGCAGAGAGCACTCTGAGCTTGGCATAAATGTGTCTAATGATGCGCTAGCTCTTCGCTTTCTAAGGACTATCCTCTAGCACTCGCTGGTCCACTCCTCTCATAACCTTACTAGGAGGCAGAAACTCCTGTTATACAGTGTGAGACAGTAAAAAGGTGTATGTAGTGAGAGTAGAAGAAAGGGAACACGCCACAGTGTTAGAAAGACTGAAGCAGCAAGAACATTGGCATAGTGTGCAAAGTCAGCTTTAATTTAACTAATTTCATTGTCAGTCAGTCCACACCAGTGTTGTTCCCCCTACTCCATACTTAAGCAAGAGCATGTGAAGAGTAGTAAAAATCAATGGGCCTATTCCATCAGCATGGGCCTGGAGTTGCAGCTCCATCAGCCCCTATGTTAACCCGGTCCTGGCTAATCCCTGAGGTATTGTATATTGTACAAGGAAATTATACTTTTGTTTTGAATGATATATTTCATCAATGTTGTCATTGTGTAAGTGTGACAAGTCATTTCTATGTGTAGTAACAGTTGTGTATGTTTAAATGACAGATTTACTGTAAATGTATAAACCTATTATTATGACTGCAGAATAATGTAAAAATAGCATCATATTAGTTGTTTTAGGTTGCGTTCTAATGGTTTTTGAATGTTTGCTATTGTCCAATATTAAAGGTACACTCTAAACACCAAAACCACTATGTGTAGAGATTTTAGAGTATAGATGATCTCTGTACTTGGACAGTATAAAACATTGCTGTTTCCGGGTTTCTGGGTTATGGCAATGTTTACATTTGTCCAAGAATGTGCCTCAGACACCCAGGCACAAGAGTGTTATTGCTCACAGTAGTATCAAACCAACCATCACTAGTGATTCACATAGATAATCATTGGATTCAGTACTTCTATACAGGGCTGCCATCAGAAATGATGGGGCCACTGACGCAACCCAAAGTCTGGGCCCCTTGGGGCCCACCCCTGAGCTTGCCTCTGTGCCTGCCCACATGGCCTGCCCCCAAGTCCGCCTACATGGCCCGCCCCCCGAGGGATGAAGTGTGTGCACTGAATTTGGTTTATGTATAGTGGATGCAACATGCTTAAGTAAAGTGGATGTGGTGTGTATGTTGTGGATGCGGTGTTTATAGTGGATGCAGATTGTATGTTTGTGTTTATTAGATGCAGAGTGTGTTTGTGTAGTGGGTAGAGTGTATGTTTGGATAGTGGATGTAGTGTGTATAGTGAATGCAGAGTGTGAAGAAAATAGACTTATGTTTCATATTTTCTTCTTTGTTCTGGCTTTTTCCTACAAGTATTGCATGTATATTGAATCTATTGGTTCGGTAGTTTGAAACTACCGAACACCGAACCACCCTCCTGGCTCATTAACTTCAAGAGAACCGACTATTAAGTGCTTGTATAGCCGAACGCCACGTGGAATAGAAAATGGCGGCCATCTTGTTCGCACGAGGGGAGTCAGCGGGACTTGGTCGTCGGGTGTCTGGAACTAAAATCGGACACTCGACCACACGAACCACCGCTGAAACTACCGAACGCCTGCTTCCTTTAGTTACTGAACAGCCAGGAGAGTGCCATTCGGTAGTTTTGTTTGTACGGACAAGGGGAGCAATCGCTCCTATGAGCCAGGAGGATCCATTTGGTACTTTGTTCGTTTTTTACCCTTTTCTGAATTGACCGACCTCACACGCTGAATTCGTGGAACTGTTTTGGACAGGAGCCTCGTGTGTGGTCGCTGAAATGTGACTTCCATACTTTTTAAAAAACCCTGAACCGATCTGGATATGTTTGTCCCCCAGATCGGGGCTATCAGGGGATATGTAATTTGTGGGGATACCTTGTGTGGAAAGGGGTGTTCCAACTTTTGGGGAAATTGTGTGCCCTCTGCCTAGATATAATTGATTTACTCCTTAACTTATCTCAATATCTCCCAGGTATTACTGTAAAACTGTATGGTGATTGGTTATTGTCTGTGTTTGCTGTTGGAGGTCCTCTTGCAGGAGGATTTCTCATAAAAGACAATGTGTTTTCAATAAACTGCATTCCTGTTACACCCTTCATGATGTCTAGGCTCATGTTTGGGGGATATTCTATTTTCTGGGGAGAATCGTCTTGGAAGCTGCATTCATCTACACTATTCCTCTACTCCCTGTTGCAGCTATAATCACTTATGCTCCGCTATTGGGAAAGGAATAGAAGACCACAGTACCATAACCACTGCAGGTCTTAACACAGAGTGTGTGTTTCTGTAGTGTGTGTATAGTGAATGCAGAGTGTGTATTTGTCTAGTGGATATAGTGTGTGAATAGTGAATGCAGAGTGTGTTTGTGTAGTGGACATAGCGTGTGTATAGTGAATGCAGAGTGTGTTTGTTTAGTGGATGTAGGGTGTATAGTGAATGCAGAGTGTGGGTTTGTGTAGTGGATGTATTGTGTGTGTGTGTAGTGAATGCAGAGTGTTTGTGTAGTGAATGTAGTGTGTGTATAGTGAATGCAGAGTGAGTAGTGGATGTAGTCCGTGTATAGTGAATGCACAGTGTATGTTTGTGTTGTGGATGTAATGTTTGTATTAGATGCAATGTGTAGAGTTACTGCAGTGTATAGTGACTGCAATGTGTGTGTTTGTGAATGTAGTGTGTATAATGAATGCAGTTTGTGTAGATGATGCGGTGTGTGTTTGTGTAGATGACGCGGTGTGTGTTTGTGTAGTGAATGCTTTGTATATAGTGAATGTGGTGTGTGTGCTTATGAAGTGAATGCAGTTTGTGTGGTGGATGATGTGTGTGTGTGTGTGTGTGTGTGTGTGGTGAATGTGTCTTTGTTTGACAAATGCAGTGAGGGTATTTTTTTTTCCTTTTAATTTTGATAAAAAATAAAATAAAAAGTATATTAATTTTATTAATTTAAAATAAAAAGTATTCCCCCCCTCCCTGCCTCTTACCTGTACACTATTCCTCTACTCCATGCTGCAGCTATAATCACTTATGCTCAGCTATTGGGAAAGGAATAGAAGACCGTAATACCATAACCCCTGCAGGTCTTAACAACTGGTGGTAAGCGACGGGATTGAATGGAACGCATAAAGACAACTGGTGAATGGCCCAGCAGTATGAGAAACTGAAAAGGACTACGCTAAAGGATCTGCTGGAAACCCGAGGTCAGGTGGCAAGCAGCAAAAAGAAAGCTACCCTCATAGCAGAACTAATGGAGGGCGACCAAACCAGCAGCATGGCGAATGTCAGGCAGGAGGAAGCAGAATTCCAACAGAAGGTGATGTGGAGGCTAAACCTATATGGGCCAAATCCCACACCTGAGATGGTAACGCAAGTCCTGGCACAAGTGAGCACAGAACGCAGAGCACAACAGGCAAGCTTAAACCAAGGAGACACCGCTTCCTTAGCTGGATCTATAAATGGAGGGCAGCGGAGAAAGATTAATTATGCTGCTTTTAAAAGTTTTTCGGATGGAGAGATGGAAATTGACGCATATTTACAAGATTTTGAGCGTCAATGCGCTTTGGAGGGTCTGGAATCAGAGCAATGGGCTGCGATTTTAAGCAGCAAGCACACAGGCCGAGCAGCAGAGGCGTACCGAGCAGTTTCTGACACAGCCATACACGACTACGCCAGGGTAAAGGACATTCTGCTAGCCAGGTATGCCGTGACCCCAGAGACTTACAGGAAAAAGTTTCAGGCATTACGGAAAGGGGGCCGAGACTCCTACACCGAATGGGCCTTTAGGATGTATCGGGCAGCCCAAAACTGGATACAAGGCTGCCAGGCCACAACGCTAGAGGAGGTGCTGCCACTCCTCTTACTAGAACAATTTTTTGACCACACACCTGCAGACACCAGGGACTGGGTCAGAGACAGGAAGCCGGCCACAGTTGAGGAAGCGGTCAAGCTGGCAGACGAGCATCACGAGGGAAGAAAAGGAGAGGCTAGTGGAAACCGTCCTCTGGTAAGGCCCAGCGCTCCAACTCCAGGTCCTGTGGCCAACTCCAGACCAGAGAAGGTAATGCCCACGAGAACTTCCACTGGGACAAGGGACTGCTATATAGGGTCACAGGGGGAGTGGGAAAGGGGGCAGCCCAAGTTATAAAAAGACAGTTAGTAGTACCTCGTAAATACCGGGCAGAGCTTCTAAAGCTCAGCCATGATATCCCGCTAGCAGGACATCTGGGTATCAAGAAGGACCACCTTACCCAGACGTTCTTCTGGCCAGGGATATTAAAAGATTTGCAGACCTACTGCAGGGCATGTGACACATGTCAAAGGATAGGGAAAAGGGGGGATCACCCTAAGGCCAAGTTACGGTCCCTACCTATAATAGAGGAACCATTCTACAGAGTGGCAGTAGACCTGATAGGGCCTCTCAGCAAACCCAGCTCCTCCGGTAAGCGCTACATCCTCACGGTGGTGGACTACGCCACCAGGTACCCTGAGGCTGTGGCGCTCTCCAACATTGAGGCGGAGACAGTAGCAGAGGCTCTAGTCAGGATCTTTTCCCGAGTAGGGTTTCCCCGGGAAATACTTTCAGACCAGGGAACACAGTTCACGGCAACTGTAACTCAACAGTTGTGGCAGAGCTGCGAGGTAAAACCATTATTTAGTTCCCCATACCACCCCCACACTAACGGTCTCTGTGAACGATTCAACGGCACGCTTAAGCAAATGCTCACAGCGGTCACAGAGTTCTACGGTCAATGGGAGAAATTTCTACCTCATCTCCTATTTGCCTACCGGGAAGTGCCTCAGGCGTCCACCGGGATCTCCCCCTTCAAACTCCTATACGGGAGAAAAGTCCGGGGACCCATGGACCTCATACGGGAGCACTGGGAGGGCAACACAGGAGAGGAAGGGATCCCAGTTTTGCCATACGTGCTGGAGTTCCGGGACCGATTGCAGGCCCTGACTGAATCAGTTCTGGAGAACCTGCAGGCGGCCCAGAAACGTCAGAAACAATGGTATGACCGGGGAGCACGAGATAGGAACCTGGAAGTAGGGCAAAAGGTACTAGCCCTCAGACCTTCCAAAAAGGACAAGCTCCAGGCAGCTTGGCAGGGGCTATTTAAAGTGGTGGAACGGATTAGCGACACCACCTATATTGTAGCCAAATGTTCAGTTGAAAGGATCAGACGAGCCTTTCATGTGAACATGTTGAAACCGTACTTCGAGCGATCCGAGGACGTGGCTTCTATATGTGCCCCGTCCACTGATGATAGTGAAGGGCTCCCCTTACCCGACCTGCTGGCAGCTAACCAAGGTACCTTAGAACAGGTCGGGTTGGGGGAGAAACTAGACCCCACCCAGCAGGCAGACGCAAAACAACTGCTGCGGGAATACAGTGGTCTGTTCTCAGTCCTACCCAGGTACACCTCCGCCGCAGTGCACCAGGGTGGAGACGCAGGGGGAGACCCCATTACGGCAACAGCCGTACCGTATCCCGGCAGCAGTACGGACTAGCATGTGGAAAGAAATCCAAGAAATGTTAGAATTAGGGGTTATTGAGGCTTCCCAAAGTCCCTGGGCGTATCCGGTGGTTTTAGTACCGAAGCGAGACGGTACGACTCGCTTCTGTATTGATTACCGGAAACTGAACGACCGGACTATCACTGACGCATACCCCATGCCACGGATCGACGAATTGCTCGATCGCATGGCAAGCGGGCACTTCCTAACTACCCTGGACCTGTGCAAAGGATATTGGCAAATTCCGCTAGACCCGGCCGCCATCCCTAAGTCGGCATTCGTCACCCCATTTGGGCTATACCAATTTCAAGTTATGCCCTTTGGGATGAAGAATGCCCCAGCTACGTTTCAAAGGATGGTGGACCAACTTCTGGAGGGAATGCAGGACTTCGCATGTGCCTATCTAGACGATATTGCCATCTATAGTGGCACATGGGAGGCACACCTGTTGCACTTGGCTACGGTATTTGGGAAGTTACAAGAAGCCAGCCTCACCCTGAAACCCGAGAAATGCCATGTGGGTATGGCAGAGCGCCTCGAACCAGTCAAAGTAGAGGCCATAGCCAATTGGCCCCAGCCCCGCACCAAGACGCAGGTATTGGCCTTCCTAGGCACAGCAGGGTATTATAGAAAGTTCGTCCCTGAATATAGCACCGTAGCCAAACCCCTCACCGATCTGACCAAAAAGTCCCTACCCAAGCAGGTAGTGTGGTCCCCGGAGTGTGCAACGGCATTCCAGAGACTTAAAACTGCTTTAAGTGAAGCTCCAGTATTGGCGGTCCCAGACCCTAATAAGACATTTCTCGTTCATACAGATGCCTCCATGTTTGGGCTGGGAGCCGTGCTGAGCCAAGTGGGGGAAGATGGCATGGAGCACCCGGTGGCATATCTCAGCCGTAAGCTACTACCTCGGGAGGTCAGCTATGCCACCGTGGAAAAAGAATGCCTGGCACTAGTATGGGCCTTAAAGAAACTCCAACCGTACCTTTATGGCCGTGCTTTTACCCTACTTACTGACCACAATCTCCTCATTTGGCTCAACCGAGTCTCTGGAGACAATCCCCGGTTGCTGCGCTGGAGTTTAGCGTTGCAGTCCTACAATTTTACACTGCAATACCGCCCGGGCAAGCGGAACGGCAAAGCGGATGGGCTTTCCCGCCAAACCGACTTGGATGTTTAATTATGCTACCCGGACATCCCCTAGCCAACCCGGCAGGGTTTAGGCGGGTATGCCGACCCATGGAACTAGGGGGGAGTATTGTGAAGAAAATAGACTTTTGTTTAATATTTTCTTCTTTGTTCTGTCTTTTTCCTACAAGTATTGCATGTATATTGAATCTATTGGTTCGGTAGTTTGAAACTACCGAACACCGACCACCCTCCTGGCTCATTAACTTCAAAAGAACCGACTATTAAGTGCTCCCTGGGCGGCCGCTGTTCGTATAGCCAAACGCCACGTGGAATAGAAAACGGCGGCCATCTTGTTCGCACAAGGGGAGTCAGCGGGACTTGGTCGTCGAGTGTCTGGAACTAAAATCAAACACTCGACCTCACGAACCACCGCTGAAACTACCGAACGCCTGCTTCCTTTAGTTACTGAACAGCCAGGAGAGCGCCATTCGGTAGGTTTGTTCGTACGGACAAGGGGAGCAATCGCTCCTATGAGCCAGGAGGATCCATTCGGTACTTTGTTCGTTTTGTACCCTTTTCCGAATTGACCGACGCTGAATTTGTGGAACTGTTTTGGGCAGGAGCCTCGTGTGTGGTCGCTGAAATGTGACTTCGATACTTTTTTAAAAACCCTGAACCAATCTGGATATGTTTGTCCCCCAGATCGGGGCTATCAGGGTATATGTAATTTGTGGGGATACCTTGTGTGGAAAGGTGTGTTCCAACTTTTGGGGAAATCGTGTGCCCTCTGCCTCGAGATAATTGATTTACTCCTTAACTTATCTCAATATCTCCCAGGAAGAGAGAAGGCGGATATTACTGTAAAACTGTATGGTGATTGGTTATTGTCTTTGTTTGCTGTGGGAGGTCCTCTTGCAGGAGGAATTCTCATAAAAGCCAGTGTGTTTTCAATAAACTTCATTCCTGTTACACCCTTAATGAAGTCTAGGCTCATGTTTGGGGGATATTCTATTTGCTGGGGAGAATCGTCTTGGAAGCTGCATTCATCTACACTATTCCTCTACTCCCTGTTGCAGCTATAATCACTTATGCTCAGCTATTGGGAAAGGAATAGAAAACCACAGTACCATAACCACTGCAGGTCTTAACACAGAGTGTGTGTTTCTGTAGTGTGTGTATAGTGAATGCAGAGTGTATTTGTCTAGTGGATATAGTGTGTGAATAGTGAATGCAGAGTGTGTTTGTGTAGTGGACATAGCGTGTGTATAGTGAATGCAGAGTGTGTTTGTTTAGTGGATGTAGGGTGTATAGTGAATGCAGAGTGTGGGTTTGTGTAGTGGATGTATTGTGTGTGTGTGTATAGTGAATGCAGAGTGTTTGTGTAGTGGATGTAGTGTGTGTATAGTGAATGCAGAGTGAGTAGTGGATGTAGTCCGTGTATAGTGAATGCACAGTGTATGTTTGTGTTGTGGATGTAATGTTTGTATTAGATGCAATGTGTAGAGTTACTGCAGTGTATAGTGACTGCAATGTGTGTGTTTGTGAATGTAGTGTGTATAATGAATGCAGTTTGTGTAGATGATGCGGTGTGTGTTTGTGTAGATGACGCGGTGTGTGTTTGTGTAGTGAATGCTTTGTATATAGTGAATGTGGTGTGTGTGCTTATGAAGTGAATGCAGTTTGTGTGGTGGATGATGTGTGTGTGTGTGTGTGTGTGTGTGTGTGTGTGGTGAATGTGTCTTTGTTTGACAAATGCAGTGAGGGTATTTTTTTTTCCTTTTAATTTTGATAAAAAATAAAATAAAAAGTATATTAATTTTATTAATTTAAAATAAAAAGTATTCCCCCCCTCCCTGCCTCTTACCTGTAGCCAGAGAGGGGGGCACTGGATTCCCTGGTGGTCCAGTCGGTGGCTCAGCAGTTGGTCCAGTCTTCATCTTTTCCCTCCGGGCTCTACATCTGTCATCAGCCCGGCATGTATTGCAACGCTTTACAGCCTCGGCACCGCTTTACAGCCGCTCACGAGAATGCCGGATCGGGAGGTGAGTATGAAGCCAGAAGGGCCCGCAGAGGCATATATATAGCGCTACTCGCTATATATATATATAGATACACATTGAAGGGCTGGGGGCCTGGATATGCAGAGCATTAGCAGTGCAGTCCGGGCCCCCGAGGACTGCCGGGCCCGTGACAACCGTCATGGTTGTCACCCCCTGATGGTGGCTCTGCTTCTATATGAGAAACATCAGAAAGTCGGAGTATGGCAACTGCCACACGTGCCATTTGTCATAAAAACGTCTATATAAAAAAAATATTGGTTTAGATCAGATATCATCAATCATGATCATCTCATTGCTGGAGCAGCAGCTGCTCCAGGGAAAAAGTCCTAGCAAAGGTTTACAGGTAAGTTTAGATTTGATTTTTTATTATTTTATTTTAACAATCTGAAGGAATAACACTCTTACATTAAAAATGAATATGTTTATTTTTTAAAGGTAGTGTACTTTTACTATAACAGAGGGCTTAATTCTGTTTGCTGAAATAAGCTTATTACTGTAATAAGCATGGACTTAATTTACTTTTATGGTGACTTTTTTTTACATTTTCTTATAGTAATGTATTTGATTGCTTGTTATTGTCTTTGAGGTAGAGTTTCCTAACTAAACAGGGAAATGACAAAAAACAAGTGACTTCTCTAAGAAAGTGATATTCAATTACTAGAAACACGTTTATTATATTTAACATAGTCTAGATCTGAATATTGAGAAACTTTTTCCCCAGATCCCTGCTCTATTGCCCTAGAGAAAAGTTTTGAAAAATCGTGCAGCTGTGGTTAAAATATATTTCAGTTATGAGGTATCTGCTAAACTTACCTTATTTAACACTGCTGTTTAAAAGAAATATATACTTAATGCAATACATGTACTCATTTCCTCCAAGCTACATGAGCTGAGGTGAAATAGCCTCTTACAACAGTGTCCTCTTTTGACTTTATTCTGTTATATTCTTCTTTCATTTTGTCTCGTGACTTTATCAGACCTTAAAGAGCTGTCTCAGGACAACTTTGTATAAATACTCCCTAAAACAGATTAATGATCTTGGTTAAACTCAGTTTAAAGACACACACTGTAGAAGAAAAACTTAAATGAACATCCCCAACAGTCAAACAAATATATAAAAAGAAATATTATAAACTTGTCTGTGTGTACAATATGCCCATCACTCATAGGGTGAGGGGATAAGTGGGGATTCTGTATGCTAGGTCAAGTGGAAAAAGAGAAGAATAAAGTGTGTCATGCTCTGAGCAACTCTTGGATTGTAAGTGGGGATGCACAGTGCATAATTAAACACACCTAGACTTGTATGAGATGGTGAAGTACAGTGGCTGAAGGGGAGATAGGACTTAAACTATAGGAGAGTGAATACCTCCATAAAAATGTCAGAACTGCTGAACGCTGCTGGAGAAAGTCTCACTCTGCATCTGACTTCCACCACTATAATTTTATGCTGCACTCCTAGTCTGTCCCTTTCCTCTTCAAAAGAAAACTACTTCAATACACTCATAACCACACTCTCCCGCGAGCTCAAACGACTGTTTCATGCTTTTAACTATCTTCTTCACCCTGTCGATCCTCCTCCTCCTACAAACTTTACCGCCACAAACTTTGCAACTCACTTTATTGAGACGATTTCCACAATCAGGGAAGAGATCTCACGTCTCTCTCCATCCAACATTTCCCCTAACCACACTCCCTCAGCTGTCCTATGCTCATTTGCACCCACTACAGCAGAACAGGTTTCTGCTCTTCTCCGTTCCTCCCGCCCCACCACCTGTTCCCTCGATCCTATTCCCTCGTATCTCACCCGCACTTTGTCTCCTCTTACTCTGCCTCTCACTAAAGTTTTCAATCTCTCCCTCTCTTCTGGCACATTTCCTCTACCTTTCAAACATGCAACTGTAACCCGGATTCTGAAAAAACCCAACCTTGACCCTAATTTCCCGTCCAACTACCGCCCTATCTCGCTACTGCTGTTTGTCTCCAAGATCCTTGAGAAAGTTGTGTATGCGAGATTGACAGACTTCCTCGAATACAACTCTCTGCTTGACCCGCTTCAATCTAGATTCCGCACTCGTCACTCTGTTGAAACAGCTGTGACCAAAGTATACAATGATCTTATCACTGCTAAATCCCATGGCCACTATTCTATTCTAATGCTCCTCGACCTTTCTGCTGCTTTTGACAATGTTGAAAATCAACATTGTCTTCTCATCCTCCATAATCCGGTCTCTCCTGGTGCTCTTGTTACCTCTCCCAGCGCTCATTCAGTGTTTCTTTCTCTGGCTCTGCCTCTTCTCTCCCATCTCTCTCTGTTGGTGTTCCCCAAGGGTCTGTCCTTGGTCCCCTATTGTTCTCAATCTACACTGCCTCCCTTGGTAAACTCATCAGCTCCTTTAGCTTCCAGTATCATTTCTATGACACGCAAATGTATCTCTCCTCCCCTGATTTCTCACCACCCATCTTGACTCGTTTCTCTGACTGCCTTTCTGCTATTTCCAACTGGATGGCTGCTCATTTCCTTAAATTGAACCTGTCCAAAACAGAACTTCACTCCCTCAAGTGTTGGTACTCCCTTCTCTGTGTCTCTCAAAGTCAATGGCGCTACCATCCACTCTACCTCTCAGACTCGCTGCCTAAGTATTCTCTTTGACTCCAACCTCTCCTTTACTCCTTATGTCCAATCAATCGCCAAATCCTACCGCTTCCATTTCAAAAACATTGTGCAAATTCAACCTATTTAACCCCTGATACGGCAAAGGTGCTTGTCCATGCCGCTGTCCTGTCTCGCCTTGACTACTGTAATCCACTTCTCAGTGGTCTTATGTGTTCCCAGCTTGCCCCGTTACAGTCTATAATGAATGCGGCGGCGAGGCTCATCTTCCTGTCCGCCCGCACCTCCCATGCCTCCCCCCTTTGTCTGTCCCTACATTGGCTTTCTGTAAGATATATTACTCAATTTAAGATCCTGATACTTGCTTATAAATCTCTGCACAATGCTGCTCTAACCTACTTATCCTCACTAATACACAAATATGTCCCGTCTAGGCCCCTGCGCTCTGCCGGAGACCTACGTCTCACCTCTGTTTCTACTCCTACCTTTGATGCTCACCTTGAAGACTTCTCTAGGGCTGCACAGGTCCTATGGAACGCCCTTCCCCTCTCTGTTAGACTTTCACCCAATCTCTACTCCTTCAAAAAAAAATTAAAAAACTTACTTCTTTAGGAGAGCATATCAATTAAACTGTGGCTTTCTCTCCCCGTACCCTGACCCTGCTCCTGAAACTGTCATCAAAACAAAACACTACGCCCTCAATAAATACTATCCTAGCAACTTACTTTTCTACCCTTACCTTTTGTGTCACTATACCCCACTCCCTCTAGCATATAAGCTCATTGAGCAGTGCCCTCATTCCCTCTGTTCCTGAGCGTCCAACTTACGTGACACAATTACAATTACTTGTCTGTTAGTCCACCCATCGTACAGCGCTACGGAAAAAAAACAGCTATGTTTTCAGTTTGGTTATGTTGACTGAAAATTAGAAATTAATTTTGAATTCCTAACCATTTACACTTTATTAAAAAGCCCTGCTAGTTACAGTTTTTTTTAATGTCATCTTTACTTGTTATAAATAAATATAGTACAAAGAAATTGATATTTGATTAATATTAGCAAATACGACTATACAAAAGTTGAGTAATATTGGCAAATATGAGGCATCAGCTCTTAGCTCCATATATTAATAATTTTGTATAGATGTAAAATTGTTACCTTGCTTTTGGCTGGCATTTTAACACTCAGTCCTACCACATGTTGTGTTTGTGAAGAGGGAAATTCCAGCCGTTAAAGCAACTGTGAATTTGCCTTTCTTGCCAACTTGATTCCATATTACTTTCAAAGAATACTTAAAAGAACCCATTGCACTTGAGTGGAGAGCCAATTCAGAAAAGTTAGTATTATGGTTTGTTCTTTGTTTCTTTGTTTTTTTGTTTTTTTTTATCAAAAGCTTGCTGCAAAAGCAATACTTTTAATGTTCCATGATTCCCTTAAAGCAAGGGCATGATGTGGGACACAAAGAGGGCATGGAAAGGGAGAGAGATGCACAGGACTAAACAGAGAGACACATAAGGGGATGGATATGGGTAAAATGATACTCAGGATTACTGTTAACTTGTGTAGCAATCTTGTTCATATATTTTATAGAAACACTCCATAACCATAGCCACTACAGCACAATTACAATTTGACTCCTTGAAATGCTTTTCCTCATTATGAGTCAAATAATTCTAGAACATTATTACTTCTTACCTGAGGCACACCGGGCACCACTCTCCACCTCCATTACAGCTCAGTGAGAGCCAGAAGCTCTTGGGGGCAATAAACTGATGCACCTTAGTCATACATATAATTACAATGGGAAAATGCCACATATTTATACACACACTGTTCTAGTTAACAAGATCACATGGTGCACCTCCTAATCAATCTATATAGATACAAAAAGTGATATATCGACTAAACAGTGCAAAAAAAAAGTATAATACCAAACATTTTTTTAAATATTTTTTTAGAATTATGTGAATATTACAGATAGCGTAATTCTCCTAATACTGAGCATAGTAAGAGCCATTAAAAACATTAAATTATGATATAATAGATATAATAAAATGTATTCCATTTCAATTTAAAGTAAATTAAGAAATTTCAGTTAGTTGTTGGTGTCCTACCTCCGACAACACCAACTGTATAGAATCGTACAGAAAGGGAATGAAGTACCAACGCCATCTGAAAGAGCGGAAAAACAAATATAATTACATAATCATATGAAGATACATAACGTAAAAAAATTAATGCGAGTCAAATTCTCTATTTAGGCCCTTGGGCCACATAGAGTCCAATGTGAAAATTCACTTCCTCCGGATACTGCAAATGCTGACGCTTTCCAGCAAAAATTTTTTTTCAAAGGCAGTATATGTTTTAAGGACCAAGCTTCAGTGTGCTTGTTTTGTACTTACATAGTCACTAAGAATCATAACCTCTACAACATGATGTAGTGGTTATGGTGCCAGGAGTAACCTAGCCCCATTTTCCAGGAATGGGGCAAACAGTTTTGCAATGTTTTTTTTCTCTTAAACGGGGTCACAACAGGCGCTAACTGTACTCCTGTGGCCAGTGAGAACATCCTGCTTCTGCACAGCTGGAGAAGGTAAAAGTTCATTCTTCCAGCCTTTTTTGGATGAGAGCATCAGCTGACAGCTTTCAGCCAATTAAGGCAATTCTTTACATATGAATATGCACAGAATTGAGATTAGTCAGCCTGGAACTCATGGTGCTGACACTCCTTGTGTTTGATGATGTGCATCCCGACATGCATCTAGTGACATGCATCTGAAACAGAATGCAGATTCTGCTGACATTCATTGGCTAAGAACCTCAACTGACTGCTCTCAGCCAATGAATGACATTCTGTGCACAAAAATATGCAAAACGACATTAGCCAGCCTGGAACTCTTGAACTGGGTAATAACACCCTAGTAATGTTGTCATAGGTGGAGTTACACATTAACCTTAATGCAAAGCTATTCACTGTAAAGTGATATCATAACTTTGCTCTGCTAGTTCATATCTATGACATAATTGTTTCTAGAGTAGATGTTTGATTATTGTGCTGCCAGACTTATGACAGTCATGTTTCAAGATACAGTATGAAGACATGTATGTCTCTTCCACCACACCACAAGAATGTCAGGCAAGTGGTTTACATTTTATAGACATTTGAAATGAGTTATGTAACAATAATAATAATAACAACATTACCACAAACAATATGTTATCCTGCCACTTGTTGCTTGGCAACCTAATAATTATAAACACATTATACACAGTAATGCCAGGGAAGGTGGCAGTTTTAATGGCTCACTACTTAACTTATGTATTCTTATGCTATTTGTACTGCATTACATGCAAATCTGCAAGATTTTCCAAAACATGTGGTAATATTATACGTTAACATTTTAAAAATATATCAGAGTAGTATAAATTCCACTTAACCATTAAGTCACTACACAGTGAGCTCTATTGCACTTAATGTTCTTTCAAGTATTATAACGATTTCAGTTGGCTATTGTGGTTTTGATGTGAAGAGTACCCTGGCCCTGTTGCCAGGTAATAGGGCAAACGGTTTTGCAATGACGTGCATCTGCAGACCTTCAGAAAGCCAATACAGATCCTCTCTCCATTCATTGGATGAGAGTGTCAGCTGGCTGTTCTTAGCTAATGAATGACATTCTGTGCATTGAGATATGCACAAAATTGGCAATAGCCAGCTATTGGAACTCTTGTTCAAGGCTCGTTAATGATGCCCTTATGATGCTAATGTAGGTGGAGTTACACCTCCAGCAACAAATGGATTACACTCAGTATGTGCAGCTTTTTCTCTGTGAAATACTGGTCATACAGACTTCAGGTATCATGACCACTTGAAATCACTAAAGTGGTCATAGTCATTGGAGTAATCTTTTAACCCCTTAACAACCACTGTGGTCTATGCAGTGCAGGCATTAACACCTGTTGACAGGATAGACTGCCTTGTGTTAAAAGTAACAGCAGGTAGCAATGTTCCCCCCTTTCAGATACCTGAGGGTCCCCCCTGTCAGCTGTGGGACAATGGCAGACAGATGAGCTGTGTGCAGTGTTCTTAGTGAGTACTGATGCAGTGATAATGTCAGCAGAAGGAATCCATCTGAGGTGAGATTAGGTGGTTGGATGAGGGGTAGAATAAAGGGGATTTAATTATGGACTGGATAAGGGGTTGGATAAGGGATCAAACATATACATGTAGGATATATTTATACTCAAGAACAGTACTAGAATACAAATATGGGGTCTTTGCAGTAGTGGGACACATATGGTCTATGAAATTACCAATGACAATAAAACAAGTGAAAAACACAGAAAATAAATATAACCAGCAAATTTGACTGAGGTTGGTGATAAAATATTTAAAAGAAAATGTCACAATGCTCTTGGTTACGCAGCATGGGCTTTGTGCAGCTTTTGTGACTACTATTAAAGATGTAACCTCAGCATGCCAAATTTTATAAATTGTTACTTTTACAACCACAATTCACTCCTTGCAATATTTGTTTTATAACTTCTAAAAAATTATGGTAATCCTACACATTTGGGGAATTTTAAGAACCAGGACTAATTGGGACTAGTGATGTACCGAACTGTCCGCCGGCGAACAATTCCCGGCGAAATTAGCGTGTTCGCGTTCGCCGCGGCGGGCGGACACATGCGCAGTTCGATCCGCCCCCTATTCGTCATCATTGGGCAAACTTTGACCCTGTGCCTCTCGGTCAGCAGACACATTACAGCCAATCAGCAGCACTCCCTCCCTTCCACACCCTCCAACCTCCCTCCCAGCATCCATTTTTGATTCATTCGGAAGATGCATGCTTAGTGAGAGGAGGGAAAGTTTAGCTGCTGCTGCTGATTACATAGGGAAATTGATAGCTAGGCTAGGGTATTCAGTGTCCACTACAATCCTGAAGGACTCATCTGATCTCTGCTGTAAGGACAGCACCCCAAAAAGCCCTTTTTAGGGCTATAACATCAGGCTGCTTTTTTTTTTTTCCTGTGTAATGTAATTGCAGGTGCCTGCCTGCCAGCTTCTGTGTGAGGTTCACATTGGATACTGTGCCTATTTGCCCAGTGCCACCACTCATATCTGTTTTAACAATAGGTTAAGCTTTACATTTAAAAGAAATATTTTTTTTTCACTGTAATAGAAGAGCAGTTGCCTGCCTGCCAGCTTCTGTGTGAGGTTCACATTGGATACTGTGCCTATTTGCCCAGTGCCACCACTCATATCTGTTTTAACAATAGGTTAAGCTTTACATTTAAAAGAAATATTTTTTTTTCACTGTAATAGAAGAGCAGTTGCCTGCCTGCCAGCTTCTGTGTGAGGTTCACATTGGATACTGTGCCTATTTGCCCAGTGCCACCACTCATATCTGTTTTAACAATAGGTTAAGCTTTACATTTAAAAGAAATATTTTTTTTTCACTGTAATAGAAGAGCAGTTAGTTGTCTGCAAGCGTCTGTGTTTCAGGCCTACTTCAGCGTGTGCTCTGCAGACCTGTGCCAGCGTGCTTTGACAGTTGCCACTCATATCTTGTGTCTCTATAGCGTGCTTTTACAACCAAAATTTTGTTTCCACTGTAATAGAAGAGCAGTTGCCTGCCTGCCAGCTTCTGTGTGAGGTTCACATTGGATACTGTGCCTATTTGCCCAGTGCCACCACTCATATCTGTTTTAACAATTGGTTAAGCTTTAGATTTAAAAGAAATAATTTTTTTTCACTGTAATAGAAGAGCAGTTAGTTGTCTGCAAGCGTCTGTGTTTCAGGCCTACTTCAGCGTGTGCTCTGCAGACCTGTGCCAGCGTGCTTTGACAGTTGCCAATCATATCTGGTGTCTCTATAGCGTGCTTTTACAACCAAAATTTTGTTTCCACTGTAATAGAAGAGCAGTTGCCTGCCTGCCAGCTTCTGTGTGAGGTTCACATTGGATACTGTGCCTATTTGCCCAGTGCCACCACTCATATCTGTTTTAACAATAGGTTAAGCTTTACATTTAAAAGAAATATTTTTTTTCACTGTAATAGAAGAGCAGTTAGTTGTCTGCAAGCGTCTGTGTTTCAGGCCTACTTCAGCGTGTGCTCTGCAGACCTGTGCCAGCGTGCTTTGACAGTTGCCACTCATATCTTGTGTCTCTATAGCGTGCTTTTACAACCAAAATTTTGTTTCCACTGTAATAGAAGAGCAGTTGCCTGCCTGCCAGCTTCTGTGTGAGGTTCACATTGGATACTGTGCCTATTTGCCCAGTGCCACCACTCATATCTGTTTTAACAATTGGTTAAGCTTTAGATTTAAAATAAATAATTTTTTTTCACTGTAATAGAAGAGCAGTTAGTTGTCTGCAAGCGTCTGTGTTTCAGGCCTACTTCAGCGTGTGCTCTGCAGACCTGTGCCAGCGTGCTTTGACAGTTGCCAATCATATCTGGTGTCTCTATAGTGTGCTTTTACAACCAAAATTTTGTTTCCACTGTAATAGAAGAGCAGTTGCCTGCCTGCCAGCTTCTGTGTGAGGTTCACATTGGATACTGTGCCTATTTGCCCAGTGCCACCACTCATATCTGTTTTAACAATTGGTTAAGCTTTAGATTTAAAATAAATAAAAAATTTTCACTGTAATAGAAGAGCAGTTAGTTGTCTGCAAGCGTCTGTGTTTCAGGCCTACTTCAGCGTGTGCTCTGCAGACCTGTGCCAGCGTGCTTTGACAGTTGCCACTCATATCTTGTGTCTCTATAGCGTGCTTTTACAACCAAAATGTTGTTTCCACTGTAATAGAAGAGCAGTTGCCTGCCTGCCAGCTTCTGTGCGAGGTTCACATTGGATACTGTGCCTATTTGCCCAGTGCCACCACTCATATCTGTTTTAACAATTGGTTAAGCTTTAGATTTAAAAGAAATAATTTTTTTTCACTGTAATAGAAGAGCAGTTAGTTGTCTGCAAGCGTCTGTGTTTCAGGCCTACTTCAGCGTGTGCTCTGCAGACCTGTGCCAGCGTGCTTTGACAGTTGCCAATCATATCTGGTGTCTCTATAGCGTGCTTTTACAACCAAAATTTTGTTTCCACTGTAATAGAAGAGCAGTTGCCTGCCTGCCAGCTTCTGTGTGAGGTTCACATTGGATACTGTGCCTATTTGCCCAGTGCCACCACTCATATCTGTTTTAACAATTGGTTAAGCTTTAGATTTAAAAGAAATAATTTTTTTTCACTGTAATAGAAGAGCAGTTAGTTGTCTGCAAGCGTCTGTGTTTCAGGCCTACTTCAGCGTGTGCTCTGCAGACCTGTGCCAGCGTGCTTTGACAGTTGCCAATCATATCTGGTGTCTCTTTAGCGTGCTTTTACAACCAAAATTTTGTTTCCACTGTAATAGAAGAGCTGTTCCAGTGCACATTGCCAATCATATCTGGTGTCTCTATAGCGTGCTTTTAAAACCAAAATTTGTTTTTTACTGTTATAGATTGAATAGCAGTTACTTGTCTTCAAGCGGCTCTGTCAGTCCTTCCTTCAGCGTGTGCTCTGCAGAACTGTTCCAGTGCACATTGCCAATCATATCTGGTCTCACAGTAGCTTGCGAGCATTGTACCACTAATCCCCCAAAAAATGACAGGCAGAGGCAGGCCACCCCGCAGGGGCCGTCGTGGTCGTGGTGCTGTGATTCCCTTTTGCCCTAGAATAATGCCCAGTTTTCAGAAGCCACGTACCCTGAACTTGAAAAGTTCTGAGGACTTAGTTGACTGGCTAACACAGGACACCCAATCTTGTACAGCCTCCGCTCGGAACCTTGACGCACCATCCTCCTCCAGCTTAGCTTCAGGCACCTCTCAAGATAGCACTCACCCGCCTGCCGCCACCACCAAAACTAGCACCACAGCCGCTTTACTTGGTATGTCAGAGGAGTTATTCACACACCCGTTTGAAGAAATGAGTGATGCGCAAACCATTATTGCTAGAGGATGTAGATAACAGGGATATGTCTCAGGCAGGCAGCATTAAACACATGGAGGTACGGTGTGATGATGATGATGTTGTACCCGCTGCTGCTTCCTTTTCTGAGTTGTCAGATACAAGCGAAGCGGTTGATGATGACGATGCGTCCATGGATGTCACGTGGGTGCCCGCTAGAAGAGAAGAAGAACAGGGCGAAAGTTCAGATGGGGAGACAGAGAGGAGGAGGAGGAGACCAGTTGGAAGCAGGGGGGGGTCGTCGCAAGGAGCTAGTGGCACAGTCAGACAGCATGCATCGGCACCCGGGGTCAGCCCGACAGCACGCCAATCAACGCATGCTGTGTCCACCACCAGAATGCCGTCATTGCAGAGCTCAGCAGTGTGGCATTTTTTTTGTGTGTCTGCCTCTGACAACAGCGATGCCATTTGCAACCTGTGCCAAAGGAAACTGAGTCGTGGGAGGTCCAACACCCACCTAGGTACAACTGCTTTGCGTAGGCACATGATCTCACATCACAAACGCCTATGGGATCAACACATGAGTACAAGCAGCACGCCTACTCTAAGCCGCCATCCTCCTCCTGGTCCAGCATCTTCAGCCACGTCAACCACTGCTGTCCTTCTTGCCCCCTCTCAACCATCCGCCACTCCGTCTCCCGCCTTGAGCAGTTCCCGCTCATCTGCCCACAGTCATGTGTTTCTGTCAAGGACATGTTTGAGCGTAAGAAGCCAATGTCACCAAGTCACCCCCTTGCCCAGCGTCTGACAGCTGGCTTGTCCGAACTATTAGCCCGCCAGCTTTTACCATACAATCTGGTTGAGTCTGAGGCGTTCAAAAAATTTGTAGCTATTGGGACACCGCAGTGGAAGGTACCCGGCCGGAATTTCTCGATTGTGCAAAAGGAAGTCATGGCATGTCTGGCACACAGTGTTGGGGCAAGGGTCCATCTGACCACTGATACCTGGTCTGCAAAGCATGGTCAGGGAAGGTATATCACCTACACTGCGCATTGGGTAAACCTGCTGACGGCTGACAAGCAAGGAATGCGTGGCATTGCAGAGGAGTTGGTGACACCGCCACGAATTGCAGGCAGTCCTGCTGCCACCTCCTCTACTCCTCCTACTCCATCCTCTTCCATAACCTCCTCGGCTGAGTCCTCTTGTGCCGCTGCTTCTTGCTCCACATCAACGGCACCCCCCCAGCTCCCCAGGTACTATTCCACATCCCGGATACGGCAGTGTCACGCCGTCTTGGGTTTGACTTGCTTGAAAGCAAAGAGTCACACCGGACAAGCACTCCTGTCCGCCCTGAACGCACAGGTGGAAAAGTGGCTGACTCCGCAGCAACTGGATATCGGCAAAGTGGTGTGTGACAACGGAAAAAATTTGATAGCGGCATTGAAGTTGGGCAAGTTGACACATGTGCCGTGCATGGCACATGTGTGTAATCTGATCATACAACGCTTTGTGCATAAGTACACAGGCTTACAGGACGTCCTGAAGCAGGCCAGGAAGGTGTGTGGCCATTTCAGGCGTTCCTACACGGCCATGGCTCACTTTGCCGATATCCAGCGGCGAAACAACATGCCAGTGAGGCGCTTGATTTGCGACAGCCCTACACGTTGGAATTCAACACTCCTAATGTTCGACCGCCTGCTCCAACAAGAAAAAGCTGTAAATGATAATGAATATTTGTATGACCGGGGTGCTAGGACAGCCTCTGGGGAGCTGGGAATTTTTTTGCCACGTTACTGGACGCTCATGCGCAATGCCTGTAGGCTCATGCGTCCTTTTGAGGAGGTGACAAACCTAGTCAGTCGCAGTTGTGTGTGTGCGTGTGTATGGCTGTCTGCCTGTGTGTGTGTGTGACAGGGTGAAGATTTCTTGCACATGGGTGTGACAGGGTGAAGATTTCTTGCACAGGGCGCCCAAAGGCCTAAGGCTGGCCCTGCGCATGGGTCAGTGGCTCTGCACCAGACTTCCCTCCAATTGATCAAAGTTAAAGGATTTCAAGTGGTCTGATTACAATTACAGGGCCTCTAAAGAGTCCTGTATTGTTATTTGTCGTCACTACCTTCCCGCGTCGGGAGTGGGTCATTTGCGCCCCTGCTGCCTTCCTTGCATGTGGTATCTGTTTGTCAGGGATTTGTCAATCCATATCTGCCAAGTGACCCTATGTAGGGGGAACAGTCTCTATTCTGCTCTGTGTCAGTGTGTATCAGGGATCATTAGGATAGGTGTCAATCCATATCTGCCAAGTAACCCTATGTAGGGGGAACAGTCTCTATTCTGCTCTGTGTCAGTGTGTATCAGGGATCATTAGGATAGGTGTCAATCCATATCTGCCAAGTGACCCTATGTAGGAGGAACAGTCCCTATTCTGCTCTGTGTCACTGTGTATCAGGGATCATTAGGATAGGTGTCAATCCATATCTGCCAAGTGACCCTATGTAGGGGGAACAGTCCCTATTCTGCTCTGTGTCAGTGTGTATCAGGGGTTTTGAGGACAGGTGTCAATCCATATCTGCCAAGTGACCCTATGTAGGGGGAACAGTCTCTATTCTGCTCTGTGTCAGTGTGTATCAGGGATCATTAGGATAGGTGTCAATCCATATCTGCCAAGTGACCCTATGTAGGGGGAACAGTCCCTATTCTGCTCTGTGTTAGTGTGTATCAGGGATCATTAGGATAGGTGTCAATCCATATCTGCCAAGTGACCCTATGTAGGAGGAACAGTCCCTATTCTGCTCTGTGTCACTGTGTATCAGGGATCATTAGGATAGGTGTCAATACATATCTGCCAAGTGACCCTATGTAGGGGGAACAGTCCCTATTCTGCTCTGTGTCAGTGTGTATCAGGGGTTTTGAGGACAGGTGTCAATCCATATCTGCCAAGTGACCCTATGTAGGGGGAACAGTCTCTATTCTGCTCTGTGTTAGTGTGTATCAGGGATCCTTAGGATAGGTGTCAATCCATATCTGCCAAGTGACCCTATGTAGGAGGAACAGTCCCTATTCTGCTCTGTGTCAGTGTGTATCAGGGATCCTTAGGATAGGTGTCAATCCATATCTGCCAAGTGACCCTATGTAGGGGGAACAGTCCCTATTCTGCTCTGCGTCAGTGTGTATCAGGGATCCTTAGGATAGGTGTCAATCCATATCTGCCAAGTGACCCTATGTAGGAGGAACAGTCCCTATTCTGCTCTGTGTCAGTGTGTATCAGGGATCCTTAGGATAGGTGTCAATCCACATCTGCCAAGTGACCCTATGTAGGGGGAACAGTCCCTATTCTGCTCTGTGTCAGTGTGTATCAGGGGTTTTGAGGACAGGTGTCAATCCATATCTGCCAAGTGACCCTATGTAGGGGGAACAGTCTCTATTCTGCTCTGTGTCAGTGTGTATCAGGGATCATTAGGATAGGTGTCAATCCATATCTGCCAAGTGACCCTATGTAGGGTGAACAGTCTCTATTCTGCTCTTTGTCAGTGTGTATCAGGGATCATTAGGATAGGTGTCAATCCATATCTGCCAAGTGACCCTATGTAGGAGGAACAGTCCCTATTCTGCTCTGTGTCACTGTGTATCAGGGATCATTAGGATAGGTGTCAATCCATATCTGCCAAGTGGCCCTATGTAGGGGGAACAGTCCCTATTCTGCTCTGTGTCAGTGTGTATCAGGGGTTTTGAGGACAGGTGTCAATCCATATCTGCCAAGTGACCCTATGTAGGGGGAACAGTCTCTATTCTGCTCTGTGTCAGTGTGCATCAGGGATAGGTGTCAATCCATATCTGCCAAGTGACCCTATGTAGGGGGAACAGTCTCTATTCTGCTCTGTGTCAGTGTGTATCAGGGATCATTAAGATATGTGTCAATCCATATCTGCCAAGTGACCCTATGTAGGAGGAACAGTCCCTATTCTGCTCTGTGTCACTGTGTATCAGGGATCATTAGGATAGGTGTCAATCCATATCTGCCAAGTGACCCTATGTAGGGGGAACAGTCCCTATTCTGCTCTGTGTCAGTGTGTATCAGGGGTTTTGAGGACAGGTGTCAATCCATATCTGCCAAGTGACCCTATGTAGGGGGAACAGTCTCTATTCTGCTCTGTGTCAGTGTGTATCAGGGATCATTAGGATAGGTGTCAATCCATATCTGCCAAGTGACCCTATGTAGGGGGAACAGTCTCTATTCTGCTCTGTGTCAGTGTGTATCAGGGATCATTAGGATAGGTGTCAATCCATATCTGCCAAGTGACCCTATGTAGGAGGAACAGTCCCTATTCTGCTCTGTGTCACTGTGTATCAGGGATCATTAGGATAGGTGTCAATCCATATCTGCCAAGTGGCCCTATGTAGGGGGAACAGTCCCTATTCTGCTCTGTGTCAGTGTGTATCAGGGGTTTTGAGGACAGGTGTCAATCCATATCTGCCAAGTGACCCTATGTAGGGGGAACAGTCTCTATTCTGCTCTGTGTCAGTGTGCATCAGGGATCATTAGGATAGGTGTCAATCCATATCTGCCAAGTGACCCTATGTAGGGGGAACAGTCTCTATTCTGCTCTGTGTCAGTGTGTATCAGGGATCATTAAGATATGTGTCAATCCATATCTGCTAAGTGACCCTATGTAGGAGGAACAGTCCCTATTCTGCTCTGTGTCACTGTGTATCAGGGATCATTAGGATAGGTGTCAATCCATATCTGCCAAGTGACCCTATGTAGGGGGAACAGTCCCTATTCTGCTCTGTGTCAGTGTGTATCAGGGGTTTTGAGGACAGGTGTCAATCCATATCTGCCAAGTGACCCTATGTAGGGGGAACAGTCTCTATTCTGCTCTGTGTCAGTGTGTATCAGGGATCATTAGGATAGGTGTCAATCCATATCTGCCAAGTGACCCTATGTAGGGGGAACAGTCTCTATTCTCCTCTGTGTCAGTGTGTATCAGGGCTGGGCTTTGAGGACAGGTGTCAATGTTAGGTGATTTCTGCTCTTTATGGATTAAAAGCAGACTCTGCATCAACTGTGCAATTTTCCATGGGAGTTTTGCCATGGATCCCCCTCTGGCATGCCACAGTCCAGGTGTTAGTCCCCTTGAAACAACTTTTCCATCACTATTGTGGCCAGAAAGAGTCCCTGTTGTTTTTAAAATTCGCCTGCCCATTGAAGTCAATGGCGGTTCGCGCGGTTCGCCGGTTCGCGAACATTTGCGGAAGTTCGCGTTCGCCGTCCGCGAACCGAAAATTCCGGGTTCGCGACAACACTAATTGGGACTATTTTGCGTTAGTTTTCTTTATTTGTCCCTGTGTAGATATTATGACAGCACCACTCCACACCCATAAAGCACTTCAGCTTGCTGGGTAAGGAGTATCCCATTAAAAGTAAACTTGATAAAAGTTTAGATTTCTATTAAAAAATAGCCTTTTTATTATAAAATAATTATAATAACACCCATCTGCTGTCAAACAGCTAACTAGAGTGGCAGTCACGCTGTGCTTGTGCACACCTGCCTCCCCCCACATACTTCCTTCTCAGACCTCAGGTCAGACCAGCGTACAAATAGGGCATATAAATATATATTTATAAATTACATGTATTGGTGCATTTAAACAGAAAGGGTGAAAATGTGATAGAATAAATACGTGGCAAAAATGTGAAATAGGCCTTGGTCACAAATGTATCACATCTTAATAGTCTTGGTCCTTAAGCAATTAAGCTAGAAAAACCTAAACTGTAACTACAGCTAATATAGGGAGTTAAGTTTAGTTCCCATAATAAGTTATTAATTAATTTAACTTTTAATTCACTACAATTCCTTGTTTAGTGAATAACCCCTTATGAAAAAATCTGAACGGTGTTATTACGTGTTCTGCAGTTGTCTCTTGTTCTACAAATCTACATAGTATGAAACAAATGGATTTTTCTAAATATACTTAGGACTTTCCCCTCTATTCCAAGTCTTTCTACTCTTCTGGTTCAGTTTTCCAACATTTGTCACTCACCCACGTTTGGCAGCCTGTGTAACGTCAAAATAGTCTGCTTGGAATCCTAGAAAGGATGTAGCATTTTTACAATCTGGGATCTGCACATCTCTCCTCATTTTTCATAGGCATGTTTGTGCTGTAGGTGGGATTGAGATATGGGAAAAAATACAGTCTTCCTGTGACACAGAGATGTAACTACATCTATCAGCTGATGTCATAATGACATTTCATATAGACATGTCTAAATATGACTTTAACATCAGCTGTGATAAAATAAGTGGTGGAAAAAGATAGTAGGCCCCTGTGCAAGAACATATGTGAAGCTCTCTGATTCCTCACAGTTTATTTTAACCCCTCTTCTTTCCTCTTAAGGACGGAAGTTCCTTTTTAAGTGCTAACTTACTTTAACTTACACAAACACTACAAATACTACCGACTACCCTATGCTTATGCTAACTCTAACCATACACCTACCAGACCATTAACCCTACACAATCCCTAATCCTAAAATAGAAATTCTTTACTCTTTACTCTGCACTATCACCAACCCAAACCCTACAAAGGTATTATTTGTACGGGAATCAGGAGGGGATTTCTAGCTAATTGATCATCAGACTTGGAAGAGAGATACTCCCCTTGAAATGATGGAACTGCAGCCTTCAATATCTTGTCAGTTCTGTAATTTCAAGGGTAAGGGTAAGGGTATCTTCCAAGCCTGTTCCTCATATAGCTTTTGTTTCCAAGTTACCAAAGACGCCGGACTGGGAGGTCCGTACCCAGGGCCGGCCTTAGGCATTTGGGCGCCCTGTGCAAAAAATCTTCACAGCGCCCCCCCTTCCCGTCCCCCCCTCCCCCACTCCTTACCCCTTCCCACACACCCTGTCACACACACACACGCAGACAGTCACACACACACGCGCAGACAGTCACACACACACGCGCAGACAGTCACACATACACACAGGCAAACAGACACACACAGGCAGACAGCCACACACACACACAGTCAGACACACACACTCACTAACAGACAAACACACACACAGACACACACTAACAGACACAGACACACACTAACAGACACAGACACACACTAACATACACACACACACACTAACATACACACACACACTAACAGACACACACTAACATACACAGACACACACTAACAGACACACACACACTAACAGACACACACACACACACTAACAGACACACACTAACAGACACACACTAACAGACACACACTAACAGACACAGACACACACTAACAGACACAGACACACACACACACTAACATACACACACACACACACTAACAGACACACACACACACTAACAGACACAGTCACACACTAACATACACACTAACAGACACACACTAACACACACACACACACAAACACTAACAGGCACACACACTCACCTACATTAACACATTTTTTAACATTTATTTAGACCCCCCCCCCCAGCCTCCTTACCTTTGGGAATTCCTCCCTGGTGGTCCAGTGGCTGCTGGGCTGGGAGGGCAGGCGGCGCTGGCGGGCGGCTGGCGAGGGAGCACTTCCTCTGAGCTGTATGCTCAGCTCCCTCGCGCGCTGCAGAGTGAGGCTGGGAGCCGGAATATGACGTCATATTCCGGCTCCCAGCCTCACTCTGCGGTGCGCGAGGGAGCTGAGCATACAGCTCAGAGGAAGTGCTCCCTCGCCAGCCGCCCGCCAGCGCCGCCCGACCGCCCAGCAGCCAGGCATGTCTGTTAGCCGCAAGGCTAACGAGACATTTGCCTTGGGCATTTGGGGGCGGCTTTTTTTGCCACCCCCTGGAAAATGCCGCCCAAGGCAAATGTCTTGTTAGCATTGCGGCTAACAGACATGCCGTGTGAGCTATGCGGCCGCAGGGCGCACCCTGTACCATGGCGCCCTGTGCGGCCGCACAGCTCGCACACCCCTAAGGCCGGCCCTGTCCGTACCACATGGAATAGGAGACCCAGCAACGTGGTGCCTAACCTAAATCTTTGAATGGATATTAAGTCCTTTTATTGCTACTTGAAACAACTTTGTGTGGGAAATAACAGATTGATATTTTGTCACTGATGCTGTTTGGAGAAAAAAAATCCATTTTTTTTTCTGAGTGTGTTTAGTCCAGTGTGTGCTGTGCAAGAAACACTCTCCATGTGCATTACAGTATAAAACCACCAAGCACCAACCCATTTGGCAACACAAACACCTATTATTGCTGAATAAAGTTGTTAGTTTACACAATGCACAGTCATTTATATAACTAGTATATTTGAACAAGAAAAACAAACCCACAATCATCAAAGATGTATCCTAATTCCAAGAAGAAATTGAGGAAGGGTAGGGGTTGTGTTCCTCCACAATCAGCAGTAATGTCATGGCCTTTGAGAGTCTAGAAACCTCTTTCTCTGCCATGAGACCTCCTCCACTGCTGCCTCCATGACCACCGCTGGCCAAGCAGAGTGCTCTAACTGACAATTTAAAGTGTGGATAGTAGGGATGTGCATGGGCAAAAAATGTGGTTCGGTTTGGGACTTCGGCAATTCGGGACTTCAGCTATTCGGGACTTCGGCACTTCGGCACTTCGGTTTGGTTTGACACTTCGGAAATTCTGGACTTCAACATTTTGGGACTTTGGTAATTTGGGACTTAACCCCTTAAGGACACATGACGTGCCTGACACGTCATGATTCCCTTTTATTACAGAAGTTTGGTCCTTAAGGGGTTAAGGAATGCGGCAATTCGGACATTCGTAAGCATCCCTCTCTTGCCACCACAACCACTTACTGTCATGGCCGTTACCAGTAATTCCTGTCTCTTCCGGGTTGACGGACTGTAGCCACACCCCCTCTCTGACGCGGTCTCATTGCGCTACATAATGCGACCGCGCCAGACAACAGACGCTGGATTAATGAACAGCGTACCGTGGAATTAAACCGGCTGCAACTCTTCTCTACAATTTACTTGTGTACCGAGCCGGACTCGTACTCGACTAACCTCCTTCTCCTTCCCTCGACCACGGCTAGCACTTTGACTCCTCTCGACCTCTCTCCAACGGAACCTCCCCGGAGGGGATTCTGGGACCAACTTCAATCCTCTGGAAGCTAAGTTACCTCACTGTGTTATACGAACTTTTCCCCTGACTACCGAGCTCTCAAGCTTCAGCCTGCTCGCACATTCTCCTATCGTTATAGGAGTAATTCCTATTCATTAACCCTTCTGTCTCCAGATGAGATGTTTTCTATCAATTAAGCTAAATCAAATCTCTGCAAGTTAATCTGCATTACCTTCCTTCATTTTATTGCTGCAATTCTATTGTATAAGATAGTCTAAGAATCCACTCAGCAATCCTGAAGTATTTAAAGATACAGTACCTATGTTTCTTCAATCAATATATTAAAGACACAGTATCAGTGAACTCTCTGGTGAACTGTCATCTCTTTATTTCCTCAATTTATCACATTCACATCTAATTAATCAGAAATCTGCAGTTGAGCTCCATCCAACTCTATGTGAACGTGACACTTACACATCTGTAGGTCTCCCTAACCCAACCCTTCCCCAACCCTACCCAAACCCTAACCAAACCTTAACCCAACCCTAAACCTACCCCAACACTAAGCTAACCCTACCCCAACCCTAACCCTACCCTAACCCCAACCCTAACACTACCCCAACCAGGGCTGGATTAACATAGGGGCTGAGGGAGCTGCAGCTCCAGGCCCAGGCCCATGGAATAGGCCCATTTAAAAAAAAATACTACTCTTAGGTTTGCCATCTGACTGGTATTTTACCAGTATTTGAGGTAATTTGCAGTAATACCGGCAATACAAATGCAGGTATTTTTCTCATTATAAACCGAGATTACTCTGTAAAACCAGCACTAACCAGTAGGGGTCACTGTGTGTGGAGAGAGGCAGGGATAGAAATTACAGCATATCCCTCCCTGCCTCTCTCTACTCACTGATCCGCAGGGGAGCAGCTACACAGCACAGAGAGTTCAGACAGCAGCTCCCAGCATATAGAGACAGCCTACAGCTCAGGTAAGTGAAGGATGGGGGGAAAGGCAGCAAGGAGACATGGGGACACTGAGAAACTAGGGGACACATGGGGACACTGAAAAACTAGGGGGCACTGTGAGATATGGGGATGCTGAGACACATGTGGACATTGGGAGACACACTGAGACACAGAGACACATGGAACACAGTGTCCCCATGCCTCCAAGCTAGTGTCCCTATTGTCTCAGTGTCCCCTAGTCTTCCAGTGTCTATGTCCCCTAGTCTTCCAGTGTCTATGTCCCCATGTCTCTCAGTGTCTATGTCCCCATGTCTCTCAGTGTCCCTAGTGTCTCAGTGTCCCCATGTCTCCCAGTGTCCCCAAATGTCTGTGTCCCCATGTCTCCCAGTGTCCACGTCTCCCAGCCAGTCCCCCTAGTGTCTCAGTGTCCCTATGTCTCCCAGTGTCCCTATGTCTCCCAGTGTCCCTATGTCTCCCAGTGTCCCTATGTCTCCCAGTGTCCCTATGTCTCCCAGTGTCCCTATGTATCCCAGCCAGTGTCTCTAGTGTCTGTGTCCCCATGTCTCCCAGTGTCTGTGTCCCATGTCTCTCAGTGTCTGTGTCCCCAAATGTCCCCATGTCTCCCAGTGTCCCCAAGTGTGTCTATGCCTCTGTCTCCATGCCTCCCAGCCAGTGTCCCTAGTGTCTCAGTATCCTCATGTCTCTGTGTCCCTAGTGTCCCCATGTCTTCCAGTGTCTGTGTCTCCATGTCTCTGTGTCCCTAGTGTCTGTGTCCCCATTTCTCCCAGTGTCCCCATTGACTTCCTGCTTCACTGGACACTGCTGTTAGGGGGTATGGATTTACTTGAAAGATTAAAGCATAAATTAGAGAGAGATTAGCATAGAGTATGTGTTTTCTTAAAGCTGCATCCTTTGAGTTTCCCTCTAACACCATCTCCATTAGATACTTGACGCTTGAGGTATGACTGCTTTAGTGTCTATGGTCGATAAGATTCTTGTCATGACTGCTAGTGTGGTCCAGCACGCAGAACTATGTAACATCTACATAGACAGAACAGAAAATGATAAAACGTAAACCAGTCCTTAGAATGGCCGGACTAATACGTTAAAAACAGAGACTTGTCAAGGGAGCCAGAAATATACAATACCATTTAAATCTTCAGAGCAGAGACTGGGCCCCTTAAAACAGCATTAACACCCAGCACTCCCAAGCAACCAAGTCCTGCTGAATCTTCAGAGCAGAGGTATCATCTCTGGAAGATCTACTCAAGAATACCTGTATTACTGTTTCCTTTAAACTCTTATTTTAAAATTGTGTTCTATTCCATCTCCCTCCCTATACTATCACTACTTAATTGATACCTATATCTCCCATCCCGATCTTCTGTTCTTGTTTTGCTTAAAGCTGCTGTGATCATGTCATTTTATGTTCATTCTTTAAGACTTTTTGTTAATTGTTTGTTTACCTAGTGTTACTACTCACTGATAATCTTGTAAATTTATGTTCATGGTTTATGACTTTCACCTATCTGATCCTTCCTATCTTTTTATCCCAAATGTTATCTCCTTTTAGTTTTTCATCTCTAATTAATTACCTCAATAGCCCCATGTCTCCCCACCCATAATAGTGTGTTTTATTTATTTTTTTTTTTTCTAACCTCAGACCTTATATTTCAGACTGGGCCCCTTAAAACAGCATTAACACCCAGCACTCCCAAGCAACCAAGTCCTGCTGAATCTTCAGAGCAGAGGTATCATCTCCGGAAGATTGCCCACCCACCCCATGGTCGACAACTTACTTATAGATAGTGCACATCAGCTGGTTTCCTTAACACACCAATCAAATCACTAAACCTCTCCTCACCTGAATTTATTTAACACACTGCATCCTTACATTGGTTTAATCACTCATTGATATTTGTGTGTTTGTATATATGATCTACATATCTATATAATACACTTTTTCTAATGTTCTCCCTTCTATTTTTCACTTTAACACTAACTTCTCTCATCACTAAAATATCCCTATCCTTTCACTCACCTGTCCCTAGCAACACCATAATTATTACTTCCACCTTACTCCCCTCCCCTCTCTATTCATCCCATGCACTCTACACATACCTTTCCAGCCTATCTCCACCAACTCCTCCCAAATCCTCTACAAACATACCCTCCTACAAAACTTTCAAATCCTAGTCCCACCTTCACTTCCTTTCTATCCTTCTGCTCCTAGCTGCTGGTGATGTCTCTCCTAACCCCGGCCCCCTCGCAACAAACTCAGCACATACTAACCCAAGGATCCACACTAATCTCATACCCATCTCATGTTCCTCTAAATCCTCCTTCAATACTGCCCTCTGGAACGCACGCTCTGTTTGCAATATAACTAAATCCACTGCTGTCCATGACTTCTTCATCTCTCGTTCTATAGATTTACTAGCCATAACAGAAACCTGGCTCTCCCCCTCTGACACTGCCACCCCTGCATCTTTGTCCTTCGGTGGTCTCCAACTTACCCACAACCCAAGAAACTCTGAATGTAAAGGTGGTGGTGTTGGGTTTCTCCTCTCCCCTCACTGCTCTTTTAAACCTCTTCCCACCCCCCCTTCTCTCTCTTTCCCATCATTTGAAATACACTCAATTCGCCTTTTCAAACCCTTCTCTGCTAACATTGCTGTTATTTACCGCCCCCCTGGTTCCCCTCTTCTCTTCCTTGACCACTTTGCTGCCTGGCTACCCTATTTCCTCTCTTCTAACATTCCATCCCTAATTCTCGGGGACTTCAATATTCCTATAAACCCACCTTTGACCTCTGCAGCCACTAAACTACTTTCAATGACTTCCTCCCTCGGGCTATCGCAGTGGGCAGATTCTCCCACCCATGTAGCTGGCAATACCCTTGACCTAATCTTCACTTATGCATGTACAGTATCTAATATCTGCAACACTCCATATCCACCACCTCTTATCATTTGCTCTCACATACCCCCTCACCCAAAAACCTCAGCCTAACCCCCCTCAACTCAGGAGGGACCTTAATTCTCTTGATCTCCAACAGTTGTCAGCTGACATTGATTCACAACTGCTGTCCATCCCTTCCCTCTCCTGTCCTTCACAGGCCATCTCCATATATAACTCTACTCTTACATCTGCCTTGAACACTGCAGCGCCACTCCAAACAAGCACCTCGAGGAGGACCCGCCCCCAACCATGGCATACTAAATCAACGCGCTACCTGCAAAGATGCTCCCGTTGTGCTGAACGCTCCTGGAGGAAGTCTCGTACACAATCAGACTTTCTCCATTATAGATTCATATTGTGTTCATACAGTGCAGCCCTTGCCCTTGCCAAACAATCCTATTTTTCCACTCTCATTAGTTCATGTTCCCGCAACCCCAGGCGTCTCTTTCACACCTTTAATTCTCTTCTTCGCCCTGCTGTGGCCACCCCCAAAACTAACCTTACTGCTGATAACTTCGCATGTTACTTCACTAACAAGATTGAACAGCTAAGGAAAGAATTATCCCCTCCTTGCCTTTCTGTTTCTCAATCACACATAGATCATGCCTTTCCTACCCTTCAGACATTCTCCCCAGCTACTGACCAAGAGGTGGCTGCTCTTCTTTGCTCCTCTCGCCCCACCACTTGCCCGCTCGATCCTGTCCCATCTCACCTTATTAGATCTCTCTCCACTTGTCTCGTGCCTTCTCTAACACACATCTTCAACTGCTCGCTCTCCTCTGGCATCGTCCCTGCTGACCTTAAACATGCCACTGTAGTACCTATACTAAAAAAACCATCCCTCGACCCATCCACCCCCTCTAACTACCGTCCCATATCCCTGCTCCCTTTTTCCTCAAAGCTTCTGGAAAGACTTGTCTTTACCCGTGTGTCTCATTTCCTCAATTCCAACTCTCTCCTTGACCCTCTTCAATCTGGCTTCCGCCCTCTCCACTCTACAGAGACTGCCCTTATCAAAGTTACTAACGACCTAATCGCAGATAAATCCAAAGGCCACTACTCCATACTAATTCTTCTTGACCTCTCAGCGGCCTTTGACACCGTTGATCATGCTCTCCTTCTTCAAACTCTTCAATCGCTTGGTCTCTGTGACTCTGTCCTCTCATGGTTTTCCTCTTATCTCTCCCAACGCTCATTCAGTGTCTCCTTTTCTAATGATACCTCCTCCCCTTGCCCTGTCTCAGTTGGAGTTCCCCAAGGCTCCGTCCTTGGTCCCCTTCTATTTTCTCTTTATACTGCCTCTCTTGGCAAACTTATTACCTCTTTTGGATTTCACTACCACCTGTACGCTGATGACACCCAGCTATATCTCTCCTCCCCGGACCTCTCCCCTGCCGTCCTGCAACGTGTCACTGCTTGCCTTTCTTCCATCTCTGACTGGATGTCCTCCCGCTTTCTGAAACTCAATCTCTCAAAAACTGAGCTCCTTGTCTTTCCTCCTCCTAATACTGATCCTCCTCTTTCGCTCTCCCTCCAAGTTTGTGGTACCAACATCAGTCCATCCTTGCAAGCGCGCTGTCTTGGCGTCATACTTGACTCTGGTCTCACCTTTGAGCCTCACATCCAGCATGTTGCCAAATCCTGTAGATTCCATCTTAAAAACATAGCCCGCATCCGCCCCTTTCTTGCACCAGATACTACCAAGGAGCTTGTCCATGCTCTAGTAATTTCCCGCATGGATTATTGTAACCCTCTCCTGATTGGTCTCCCCAATAGCCGTACTGCACCCTTACAGTCCGTAATGAATGCTGCTGCTAGATTGATTTTCCTCTCTAGTCGTTTCTCTCACCCCTCACCCCTCTGCCAGTCCTTACATTGGCTTCCTGTATGCTATAGGAGTCAATTCAAGGTACTAACTCACACCTATAAAGCACTGAACAACTCTAGCCCCTCTTATATCTCCTCACAGATCCATAGGTATGTCCCTTCTCGGTCTCTCCGTTCTGCCCGTGACCACCTCCTGTCCGTTGTCCGCACTCGTACGGCCAACTCGCGCTTGCAGGACTTCTCACGGGCAGCTCCCTTCCTATGGAATAGCCTGCCTACCGCCATCAGACTCTCCCCTAGTCTTGCATCTTTTAAGAAGTGCCTTAAAACCCATCTCTTTAGGAAAGCTTATGGCCTCCAAGACTAACCCCTACCTCACATACCTGTCTCTTGCCCTCTCCTAAAGGGCAGCCCACCTTATTTGATTGTAAATTCCTGTCCTAATGTGTTTTACACCCCACCTCCTATAGAATGTAAGCTCGTTTGAGCAGGGTCCTCTTCAACCTATTGTTCCCGTTAGTTTATTTGTAATTGTCCTATTTATAGTTAAATCCCCCTCTCATAATATTGTAAAGCGCTACGGAATCTGTTGGCGCTATATAAATGGCAATAATAAATAAATAAATAAAACAAGCCAAGTCAGGGAAGCCCAGAATCAGAATAGTCAAGGTCAAAATACTGGGAATATCAAAAACAGGACAAGAAAACGCACTCTCAGGATTCAGGAACCAGGAACGAAAACCACGACAGGGCAATAACCTAGGTTAAATATCCCTCTGGCCTCTGACTGCAGAACGTGTGTGTGTGTGACCCTGGGGGGCAGAGCTATATCTGGCTGCGACCGCGTGTACGGCACCATCTTGAACCCGGGCAGGCAGCCAGGAGAACCCGGCAGAGCGGCTCCCGACTCGCCGCTGAGCAGGTAAGCTCAGTTCGTTGGCACCTCGCGGCGAGCCGGGGGCCGTGACAATTCTGTAATTAGGCCCCATCATAATTGTCAGCACCAGGCCCATTGGGCTCTTAATATGACCCTGACCCCAACCCTAACCCTACCCCTAACCCTAGATGTGTAAGTGGTTGTGGTGGATAGGTTTAGGAATTACCGAAATTCATCCGAATTTACATTCGGAACGGAACTAATTGCACATGTCTAGTGCATAGGCTTTAGAAAGGTCTTTGCTACCTTTATTCACTATTTGGCACAGATGCCTTCATGGTTCAAATTGGATTAATATTGTGGTGCAGTACTGGATTGCAAGATGTATACATATGATATTGTGTAAATATTTAGCAGAATTATTATTATTATTACTGGTATTTATATAGCGCCAACAGATTCCGTAGCACTTTACATTATCAGGGGGAAAGATTTAACAATAAATGAGACAATTACAAAAACTTACAGGAACAATAGGTTGAAGAGGGCCCTGCTCAAACGAGATTACAGTCTATAGGAGGTGGAGTATAAAACAACAGGACAGGAGGTAGCAATCAAACAAGGTGGAGTTAAGCAGAGCTGGAGGAGAGAATAGAGTGCTGCCCTTTAGGAGAGAGCAAGGGACAGGTATGTGAGGTAGAGGTTACTCTGGGAGGCTGTAAGTTTTCCTAAAGAGATGGGTTTTGAGGCACTTTTTAAACGATTGAAGACTAGGGGAGAGCTTGATGGTCGTAGACAGGCTATTCCAAAGGAAAGGAGCCACCCCCGAGAAGCCCTGCAAGAGTGAGTTGGTCGTATGGGTGCGAGCAGCAGAAAGGAGAAGGTCATGTGCAGAGCGGAGAGACCGTGAAGGGGCGTACCTACGGTTCAGTGAAGAGATATAAGAGGGGCTAGACTTGTTCAGTGCTTTATAGGTGTGGCTTAGTACTTTGAATTGACTCCTATAGCATACAGGAAGCCAATGTAAGGACTTACAGAGGGGAGAGGTGTTAGAAGAGCGACAGGAGAGGAAAATCAGTCTGGCTGCAGCATTCATTACAGACTGTAGCGGGGCAATGCGACTTCCGGGAAGACCAATTAGGAGAAAGTTACAATAATCCATGCAAGAGATTACTAGAGCATGAACAAGCTCCTTAGTAACATCTTGCATAAGAAGAGGGCCAATGCGGGCAATGTTTTTAAGCTTAATTTACAGAATTTGGTAACAGACTGGATGTGAGGCCAGGTAAGGCCTGAATCAAATATAACACTTGCAAGGATGCTTGCAAGGGTGGGCTGATGTGGGTACCACCAATTTCAAGGGAGAGCGAGAGAGGAGTATCATTATTGGTAGGAGGAAAGACAAGAAGTTCAGTTTTAGAGACATTCAATCAGAGATGGAGGAAATGCAAGCAATGACATGTTGCAGAACGGCAGGTGAGAGGTCGAGGGAGGAGATTGTCATCAGCGTACAGGTGGTATTGGAGTCCAAATCAGATAATAAGTTTGCCAAGAGAGGCGGTATAAAGAGAAAATAGAAGGGGACCAAGGACAGAGCCTTGGGGGACGCAGAACACTGATTGCCCCATTTTCACACCCTTTTTGTTCTTGTGGTTCAGTGTAGAAATTCTGCTGAGCCTAGCCAACATTCAGACGAAATTCAGGTGTCCCGAATGTTCTCACAGTGCACAAGTCTAGCATCTAATGTGGCAAATTCAGAAGTTAGAGAATAACCCTGCATCTGTCATTGTCGGGTCAGCATATATTTCTGCTTGCACCGTTGGGATTTATTTACTAAACCCAGAATTGCAGGATATATACAAGAAAAAAAAGTGCAATTCTCCACAGTTCCATTTTAGTGAGTGTTAAGGATAAGTTACAGTAAGTTGAAAACGGACTTGTAAATATTAAGCCAAATTAGCCAAAATGGCAAGACAGCGGAATCAGAGATTTGTCTGTTAATGCAATTCTTAGGTTATAATTCAAATTACAAATCAGTATAATGCACAGTTCAGTGAATAAACCCCTGTTGCATTTTTCGAAAAAACAAAGCAAAAAAAAACAAAAAAAACCGTATGACAAAGATATATAGGAAACCCTGTTAGGGGGTTTTTGTTGGAAACAATATCTTTATAAAAGTTTGCATTAAAAAAATCCTAGCTTTCCTTACTGTCCCACATCAAGCCGGCTAGGTGGTAATTTATTGGCTCTATATGAATTTTAAGTAGGTCAACCCCACACATAGTTCACATACAGCAGTTATTGCGGTGTGCATGCTGACTGAATGTCTGGAGACTGTCAGGAGCAGCAGAGTGGGGTTCTTCCCTCCCTTTGTGATCTTTGTTTCTTGTCTCTCTCTTTCTATCCTGGGCTTTTCTTTCCTCCCCGCCTCCCCCCTTCACGCCCCCACAAGGGGGACAGCTGCGCTCCATCCACAGCCCATCCTAAAGTGAAGCTGGGAACTCAGTGGAGCCAGTGCTTGCCGGTGCCCCCAGTGGTACTTCAATTCTCTGTGGCTATGCTGCTCCTGGTGCTGTACCCCTGTGTGCTTCTGCTGTCATGTAAAGGTATGTACCCAAGGGGGCTGCATCAGGGGACAGGAGGGACATACTGGCTTGGCTGCAAGGGTTTGTTTAAAAAAAAAAAAAAAAAAAAAAAGAATGAATGGATGGAATAATATCTAATAAGTCAAAGGCAAACAATACAAAAGATGATTTAAAAAACTGCAGAGTGCTGAACAGTTGAATAGAGATTTCAATGATACTGTTAATGTATAATACAGACATACTACAGAACTAATGTATTGATTTTAGTTTTTTAAATGCCAGAGGAGTGAGCTTTGATTGCTTACCTTTGTGACAATCTAAAATTCAAACAAAACATCATTTGATCTAAATAACCGTTTGATCTGAATAACAGTGCCAAGACAAGTTCATATCCTGGGAATTCAATGTGGAATGTGGAGTATAAAGGCATTTGGGCATTGTATGCAGTGGAGTGTGGAGAGAGAGAGAGAGAGACTAGACAGGTTATCAGAGCACAGACTATTAATCACACAGTGTATACAATGCAGAAGGCAGGATTCTGTCTGTTGGGAGATAAAACTGGGGGCTGCGGGTTTGGCAGAACACCTGACCCCTCATAAAGTTTCAGTTATAAAACTATAAGGTAACTTACATATTCCCCAATATTACATGGGTATACTACCACATATGTGTGGACAAATAGTAGGTTTGTATGAATATTTGTGGCTTAGTTATATTGCATAATTGTTTATTGAGTGGCAGTATAAAACTGAGCTTACTTTTTTAAATTTGGTTTTGTTTATTTTGTTATTTTGAAAAGGTTTCTTGCAATGCAGACAATGATTTGTGTCCTGTTTAAAAATAAGTGGAAATATTTTAGATTTACAATTTCAGAAATCTTCCCTGTCCTGCTTACATATCCTCAGATTCAGGGTCAACCTTACCATTTGCTGAACTCTGCGTGAGGAAAAGTTGTGGTTTTCCACCATATAACTCTATTCGCACAAATAGACATACATACATAGTTCTCCATTTGCATAATAAATACATACATAATTAGTCACTAACATGTATATAATCTGCCACATACTCCTACCAAATTAGCAACATAAACAGAGACACACACAAACATATATACATAGACACACATTAACTCACAATCATAGACACACATTAACAATCATTTATACACTTTAAAAAGCATATGTAGACTAACTTAGTTAAAGACGCAACAACATGCATACATAGACACATACTGATTGCTTACACTGGCACTCATACACAGATTTACACACAAAACTCAGCTATTATTGGTACCTGGTATACAATCAGTGAAATCCCATAATGCTGTAAACTCCCATATCTAGGCATGGCATCATATTAAAGGACCACTCTAGGCACCCAGACCACTTCAGCTTAATGAAGTGGTCTGGGTGCCAGGTCCTTCTAGGGTTAACCCATTTTTTCATAAACATAGCAGTTTCAGAGAAACTACTATGTTTGTGAATGGGTTAAGCCTTCCCCTATTTCCTCTAGTGGCTGTCTCATTGACAGCCGCTAGAGGCACTTGCGTGATTCTCACTGTGATTTTCACAGTGAGAGCATGCAAGCGTCCATAGGAAAGCATTATGAATGCTTTCCTATGTGACCGGCTGAATGCGCGCGCAGCTCGTGCCGCGCGTGTGCATTCAGCCGACGGGGAGGAGAAGAGGAGGATCGGAGGAGGAGAGCTCTCCGCCCACTGCTGGAAAAAGGTAAGTTTTAAACACTTTCCCCTAAAGGCACTAGAGTGGTCCTTTAATGTGCATAGCATTATGGAAATACCCATAGATGAGTGTTGATAACGGTAGCAGATATGCTGCCGGAGGTAAGTGTGTTTTATGCTTACATCATATGAATTTGTCACTCTGTATACACTTCACTGGGATGGGAGAATGTGGAACTGTCACTAACTCAAAAGTGAGAACCAATTTTTAACTGTAGGGAACAGGGCTTTAAGAAAATTAAAGAATACAGCTCTGCATGCACAGGGATCTTTTGTTTAGACCCTAAGTTGATTTGAGTGGTTCTACAATATGGAGATTAGTCAACTGAAAAATATATTTCTTGTGTTCTGCTAAGCAACCTGTGAAAGGTTGAGTTGAGCCCTTCTAAACTTCAGAGCTAGGAGAGGTTAATGCAAAATGTGTTGAAAGTGTGCAGCGTGGTGTGAATGGATTGTCAGTTTGGGTACAGTAAGTTATTTTTTTTCTTTTATAGTTTTTTTTTTAGCAGGTTTCACGTCCATTCAAGGAGCAAGGATTTTTGCAATGCTAGGCAAACAAGAATTTGCTGCCCCCCATATGCTCTGCCCAGTGCCCACCATGTGACATCACAATGCCCAACCCAAACGATCTGCCATATGAGCTAACGCCAGTGCTGCACACAGTGTCTTTTCTCTGAAAAGGCAGTGTGTTTACATTAAAAAGCCTGCAGACACAGGCTATAGACACCAGAACCACCACATTAAGCTGTAGTGGTTCTGGTGACTATAGTGTCCCTTTAATGTGAGGTAAATTAGAGATTAGTGCCACAAAAAATATACTGGATTGCCTACTTACATCCAGATGAGGACAAGAGGTTGATGATGGGCTCAGGCCGCAGTCTGGCTCCACTGGTCTAGTGTAGAACAGGCTCTCTGGCTCTCTTGTAACAGTACTCACAAAAATCAATGAACAGGAAGTAGCTACATTTTTTGACCCATAGGGCCTGACCGTAAGTATGCCTACAAGGCCTGCCCATAAGTCCACCTACATGGCCCACACATGAGTTCGCTCACAGGGAGTGGAGTGTATGTGTGTAGGGGATATATTATGTGTTATTATAGAGGATGTAATGTGTGTGTGTGTTCTTATGGAATGTAGTGTATAGGAATACCAGTTTGTGTATGGGATGTGGTGTGTGAGTATAGGGGATGCAGTGTGTTTGTGTGTAAGGGATAGAAAGCAGTGTGTGTTTGTGTGTAAGGCAAGCATGTCAAACTCGCCCAGCGATCCGTGAGTTTGAAACATGCTTAGTGTTAAAGCAGAGTAGGCACCTGCTCTCTCCACATTGCAGGTGCCTACTCTGCTAAAATTTACCCGGCCGGGAATCTGAGAGGTTGCAAGAGGAGCTCAGTCTTCCTCCTCACTGCTCCTCTGTAGTGATGCCGGGTGCCGGAATATGATGTCATATTCCGGCACCCGGCATCACTAAACAGCACGCATGAGGGAACAGTGAGGAGCAGGAAGACTGAGATCTCAAGATACAAGATCCCTACAACAGCTCTCAAAGGTAGGGAGCAATACATAAAATAATGTGAGTGTGAGCTACAATGTGGAAATGTGTGTGTGTGTGTCTGTCAGTGAGTGTGTGTGTGTTCGTGAGTGAGTGTCTGTCTGTCTGTCAGTGAGTGTGTGTCTGTGAGTGTGTGTCTGTCTGTCAGTGTGTGTGTGTCTGTCTGTCTGTGAGTGAGTGAGTGTGTGTCAGTGAGTGAGTGTGTGTGTGTCTGTCAGTGAGTATGTGTGTGCCAGTGAGTGTGTGTATGTCACTGTGTGTGTGTGTGTGTCTGTGTGTCTGTCAGTGAGTGTGTGTGTCTGTCAGTTGCAATGGCTGCGGCTGGACAGTGGAGAACCTGGAGGTGCATGGAGGCAGGCAACGCAACGTCACATTCTGACGTGACGTTGACGTGCTCCACCTTCACAGGATTTCAAGAAGTAGCCAGAGGATCCGCTTTGGCACAGGGTGCAGACCGCGCCATTTGGGGTATACCAGAGGCGGGACTCTGGAATCGCATACTGGCAGCAACAATGTGAGTGGAGTCTGCTTGTTGGCTAGAGGGGGGTGCTGGGATTTAGTAGGGGGGGCGGGGGGCTGGGAATTAGTATTGATGGAGGACTGGGTATTAGTATATGGAGGCTGCCAGAGACAAATGAGCTCTGGCCTATCAGAATCCCAGTGGCACTTCAGATATCTGCAAGTGCAAACCGAGCAGTAATTGCAGGTGGCGAGGGACAATTCTCAATTTACATATTGCAGTACTTAGAGGAAGTTATCTCAGATCATTTCCTCCTACCACTTATGAACCGAAATCTGCACTGGAGTTTAGCAACCCGCAGCAGCAATTACATCATAGAGGGAGATCAGGGGCAGAGCCAGCACAAGTCAAACACAGCCCTGACCAATCAGCATTTTTTCTAGATGAATTGAATCAATGCATCTCTGTGAGGAAAGTTCAGTGTCTGCATGCAGAGGGTGGAGACACTACTGGCCCAGGAAGCACCTCTAGTAGCCATCTGAGGACTGGCCAGTGGAGGTATCCCTAGGCTGTAATGTAAACACTGCATTTTCTCTGAAAAGACAGTGTTTACTGCAAAAAGCGTAAAGGGACTGATTATACTCACCAGAACAAATACAATAAGCTGTAGTTGTTCTGGTGACTATAGTATCCATTTAAAGTTTTCTATACCTAAGGGCGCCCTCAGAGCTGAAGCTATAGGCACAGACAAGAGCCCACTGGCCCCCTTGGTCATTTAATAGATAATCCTGCTCTGTAGGTGTTATCTCAGTTACATTATTCAGATTAGTTTGCTTCACTTGCCGAGTTATGCTGTTAGCGCACAAACACATTGCACGTTTCTCTGTCCTATTGAGCACAATGCTTTAAGCTCTGTGTGTGCAGCAAGTTAAGGAGATTGACTTGAATGACATAATATAAAGCTGAGATTTACTATATGATTTGTGATTTGTTGTAAGCTGACAATCAATATTTAAAATTTAAAACAAGATAGCTGAACCATGATCACTGGTATGGATATTTTTGGCTGCTTAATTATTGGCTTAAAGTCAGTAGTCTCATCACCACAACAACAAAACAAAACAACACCGTTGTTAAGTGTTAAATATCATATAAATTACTTAACTTCCAATCAATCTGTAGCCTCCCAAGATCGTTATCCACCCTAAACGATCGTAATATATGTATAGAACCACAAGCAGAAATGGGATACGGCTGTACAGTCTATGGAGGGAACATACAAAGAAAAAAACAATAGTGTGATACAGTATATACAGTGAATAGTGCGCTTAAATGGATGCACTCACGAGATAGTAGAGATAAACGAGCATTCAAGATGCCTCCCCAGAAGATATGGGGGGATACTGGTATCCTTTGCAAATGTCGAGCAGCCAATGGGACACAGGACTCCAGGTGAGTAGTAGTAGAAAATATTCGTAATTTTTATTCTCTTTAAAAGGTCGAACAACACCATAAAGATAAAATATAAAAGTGCAGCAATAGGTCCCTATTTTGGACCTATTGCTGCACTTTTATATTTTATCTTTATGGTGTTGTTCCACCTTTTAAAGAGAATAAAAATTACGAATATTTTCTACTACTACTCACCTGGAGTCCTGTGTCCCATTGGCTGCTCGACATTTGCAAAGGATACCAGTATCCCCCCATATCTTCTGGGGAGGCATCTTGAATGCTCGTTTATCTCTACTATCTCGTGAGTGCATCCATTTAAGCGCACTATTCACTGTATATACTGTATCACACTATTGTTTTTTTCTTTGTATGTTCCCTCCATAGACTGTACAGCCGTATCCCATTTCTGCTTGTGGTTCATCACCACAACAAGCTGTTTAGAAAATAAACCCCTTACTTTTCAAAAAAGTCCAGATGGCCTTACCTATTATTTCACAAGTTAGGAATTTGTGGAAATTCAGCATCATCCCAATGTTTCATTAAGTCAACCACTGAAGAACGTGGTTCTATTTTGAAGAAACACAAAGTACAGGCTATGATTATGTGTACTTTTGTTTTTGCATATCTCGGCCAAAATCTTGGAAAGGATTCATGGTTACTTGTCTTGTTTGTCTCTTATAGGTCAAATATTTTAATTGCAGTATAAGCCTGTCTTTGCAGTCTACATGTAGTCAATAGATGATATAATATTGTAAAGCGCTACGGAATCTGTTGGCGCTATATAAATGGCAATAATAATAATAATAATATAATGAAAGAGACACTATACGAACCCAGACCACTTCATCTAATTGAAGTTATCTGGCTACACTGTCCCTGTCCCCTTAACCCTGCAGTTTTAAAAAAAATTGCTATGTCTACATTGCAAGGTTAAGACCTCCTCTAGTGGATGTCAAACCACTAGAGGCGCTTCCTTATGTCCTTGCATGAGGACATCAAGCGTCTTCTAAATCCCCATATTAAATGATTGATTCAATACTTTACTTTGGGGAAGACCTAATGCATGCACGGCGCTTGCCGCTCATGTGCATTAGGTTCTCTCTTGTGGTGACGGAGGAGGCAGAGATGGACCCAGGTAAGTGAGGAAAGGGTTTGTAACTATCGACATACGTTCGTCCACACAGGTTATCGGAGGTGATGTGTCGAATGGAGACATGGCATGCCACTTACAAAATACTAACAAGGAACATTCCCGCCCCCCTAAGGAGTGCCCTGATTGGTTGGGAGAGTTTTTAAAATTCCTTTAAAAGAGACAACCTGGGAGAAGCAACGGACCAATTTACACTAAGAAAAAATTATAAATGCAACACTTGTTTTTGCCCCCATTTTTCATGAGCTGAACTCAAAGATCTAAGACTTTTTCTATGTACACAAAAAGCCTATTTCTCTCAAATATTGTTCACAAATCTGTCTAAATCTGTGTTAGTGAGCACTTATCTTTGCCGAGATAATCCATCCACCTCACAGGTGTGGCATTTCATTAAATTAATTATTTTTTTAAAGCCTCCCTACCCTCCTTCCCCCCCATACACACACTGCCCCACAGACACTGCCCCCCATACACACACTGCACACACTGGCCCACAAACACTGCCCCCATACACACACTGTCCCCATACACAATCTGCCCCACAAACACTGCCCCCATACACACACTGCCGCACAAACACTGCCCCACATACACACACTACACACACTGCCTCACAAACACTGCCCCCATACACACACTGCCCTACAAACACTGCCCCATACAGACACTGCCCCACAAACACTGCCCCCATACACACACTGCCCCACAAACACTGCCCCCCATACACACACTACCCCATACACACACTACACACACTGCCCCACAAACACTGCCCCCCATACACACACTACACACACTGCCCCCATACACACACTGCCACCCATACACACACTTCCCCACAAACACTGCCCCCATACACACACTGCCCCCATACACACACTACACACACTGCCCACCATACACTGCCCCCATACACACACTACACCCCATACACACACTGCCCCCATACACACACTACACACACTGCCCCACAAACACTGCCCCATACACACACTGCCCCACAAACACTGTCCCACAAACACTCCCCCCCATACACACACTACACACACTGCCCCACAAACACTGCCCCCATACACACACTGCACCACAAACACTGCCCCCCATACACACACTGCACACCCATACACACACTGCCCCCATACACACACTGCCCCCATACACACACTGCCCCACAAACACTGCCCCCCATACACACACTGCCCCAAACACACACACACTGCAACTCTCACACACACTGCAACCCTCACACAAACACACACACACACACATAGTGCCCCATACATACACTGCCCCCTAACACACACTGCAACCCTGACATACACTGCCGCCCTCACGCACTCGCACACACACTTCACCACTCACACACACACACACTGCACCTTTCACACACACTTCACCCCTAACACATACCACTGATTCTATGCCCTATATCCCAGCAGACCCCAGGTAAGTTGTCAAACTGTTCTTAAACGGTTTGACTACTTACTCTGGGATGGGATCCTGGCACTACGGGCGCCATAACTACTACACTGAGCTGTAGTGGTTATTGTGCCTGGATTATTTCTTTAAATAATCTACAAGTGCCCCTCCCGAGATCAGGCTCTGGATCCGCCACTGCTTACTACTACGCAAGAAGGTGGTGCTGCCGCCTTAAAGGGACACTATAGGCACCCTGACCACTTGAACTCATTGAAGTGGTTGGGATGCACTGTCCCAGTCTCCCTTAGTCCTGCAATGTAAATAAGAAACTGCTATAATTACATTGCAGAACTAAGACTGCCTGTAGTGGCCTGTAGTGGCTGTGAATCAGGCAGCCACTAGAAGCACTTCCTACTTGCTAGGCGACCTCAAACTCTGCATGAGGACACTCCAGCGCTCGTCAACCATGCACATTAGTCCCCCCCATCACATGACATTGAAGGAGGTAGAGCGCCAACCCAGCACCAAGGGAGATAAGGTGAGTTCAGAAAGGGTAGGGAAGGGAGGGTGATGGAGGGAGGACCAAAGGGAACTATAGTGTAAGGAGTACAGATGTGTATTGCTTAGACTATAGAATACCTTTAAAGCAGGGGTCCTCAAACTCCAGCCACCCAAATGTTGCTGAACTACATCTCCCATGATTCTCTAGCTATCTATGTAATTCAAAGAAGCATTGGAGTTGTAGTTCAGCAACATCTGGGGGGCCCCTGCTTTAAAGGCTCAGAATCTAATATGTTTAGAGCCATTATACCTATAAATGGCTCATCCAAATGAGAGATTTAATTACTCACTTTTCTAGATCAATATTCTATTACCGAGTTGCACTATTATTTGTCTTTGTTTATTTCCTTAAATGTTTACATGCTGCCCCAGTGTATATACTAAGAGGTAAGTTATTTCCTATTTTTAGCACCGCACTCGCACTTTGTGTTTTTTTGGTGGGGTTTATTACCTAAACACTGAGTTTTTTATATTTGTGATTTTATTGTGTGATACAGAGTGTTTTTAGCTACTGTTATTAAACAAGACGTATTCATTCACATTAAGCGCCAACTATCACATCCATTTGTATGTTATCTTTTTAACCCTTTGTTGTGGCAGTGAAGGTGCACGGGTTTTTGTATTCACAGAGTTTTGTATTCCTAACACTATAGTGTTCCTTTAATGTATGCTAACCATGCTAACGCGCTGACCAGCAATACCATAGTCCCATATAGCAGAAATCCAAACACAAGGAATTTATGGTTAGTGATTTTACAGAAAGCACCATGACTAAACAAAAGCACAAGCTTTGTCTGCTGTAGACAAATCTAGCATTGCAGAAAAGTGTTTATTCCACATTGCTTGATTACATTAACTTTATCTTCTGTCCTTGAGGTTTACAATGTTAGTTATTGTGTGAATATAAAACACTGTTAAAGGCCAGTGTACTGATTTATATTGCTTGGCCTTATTCATGGTACAATATAGATTATCCCTATTCATACAGTTTGTGGCTCTGTTCTAGTTTGTAATATAAAAAAAAAAAACAGTCAAAGCACCAGAACACCTTCCGCTTTTTTAAATGTTCATGGTGCAAGGATCCTGTTTCTGCAGTCTTAAATTATTAATGAAAAATAATTTTTTAAATCTGCGTGTAGGGCCACCTCCTGACTTTCTGTGAAACAGCTGGAATTCAATCATGAGTTGCTTATAACAGTTTTGTCAAACATGTGGTGTGCGCATGCACAAGTAAGAAGGATCACTCTCTTCCCTTACTTGAGACATGGCTGCCTCATGAGCAAAGTTTGTATAAGTATTGTGTTGCATAAGTGCTCAGTTGGTAATATATATATATAAACTAAAAACAGTTTTAGCTATGTTTTAGCATTTGTGATGAATAGAAATTTATTGCATTTTAAAAATATAATTTTTATTGAAAAACATGTATATATCCCAATGCTGTGTACACACACCTATGTGTTGCACAGATATACAGCTGATACACGATATACACCAGAATATGATACATTAGCATTGTTAAATACTACTGGGAAGAGAGTCATGTAATCCTTTAGTGATAGATATGTCATGCTCTGCTCCAGATTAGAGTTGGAGATAAGAATTCAAGGGAAACTGACTCTTAACTGCAAAGTACACTGTTATATACACTCCAGTTCATCCCAGGCACATTCAGGGCACAAATTGCAAATGAGGACCACAACTAGAAACATTGTTTCCTTACTGATCTTATCTGTATGCTTTCTCTCTGCAAATGACAGCAATGATAACAATGATTAACAGTTAGCCAAGATAGAGGTGCCCTGTTCCAGAATAATGAGCTGTTGATTTCTACATTAAATGTCATTTGTTATATCTCAAATATATTTTGAATATAGGGGATAATTAAACATTGCAAAGTATGGTAGGTCACTGGTCCCATTTAAAGTCTGAGTTCAAATGTAATACAATGTATAAAACAAAACATATTAAGCAGCAGAATATTGTTCAAAACTAAAACAAGGGTGGAAGGTGTCTCAGTCACTATATTTGAACTCCATAGAACTTGTATGATGTGAAAGTTTATAGACAATGTCCATTAACCTAGCACAACTCTGAGGTGTATTTTGGGTCATTGTCTAGTTCGCCCATTGTAGCTGCCGTGATAATGCTGAACAAGTCCTAGGTAACGTGCACAGACTTCCATGCTCACATACATTATCATTTGTATAATTATTATTATCTATAAAGCGCTAACATATTCCGCAGCGCTGTACAATAGGTAGACTGACAGACACGTATTTGAAACCAGATGAGTTAGATGCACATCAACAGAGGGGGTTGCGGTCCCTGCTCATTTAGCTTACATGTTAGATTCAAGTTGATTCCCTCATGAAAAAAATATAAATTAATGAGTATATTTAAAACTAAATTAAAAAAAGAAAAAGTTGTATATTTTATTGCTGCTTATTTTATCGTTTGAAAAAGACTTCTGCTCTCATTTTAAGGCAACCTGTCAACTAATGATGTGGCCAGTCTTTACTGTGAGATCTGTTTACACTTTTCTTCACGATTGTGTCCCACTGTATAAGCTTGGTCTGTGTTTAGAATGTCTGTGGTGCAGCAATTTAGAGATACAATACTCTGCTTTAACATAAGGCCTTTTGTGCAGGCATTGGAATAGCTGTGTATCAAATGTATGCACAATGACTGCTAGTTTGGCAACACTCCATTCCCTTCATTACAGCAATTTCCATGTTGGTTAGCAGTTGCAAGTAACTGAGCTTTCTTTTCTTTTCATTGGCAGTTGTGTTGTTTGCTGAAGGAGTTGAAATCTCTTCAGGATCCTGTACCTTTGAAAATAGCACATGTGCCTACAAATCTGCCTATTCGTTCCTTCCATGGACTGTAAATTCTGAAGGTAATACATGCAATACTTTGATTTCTTTTTCGTTTCCTATTGCACCTGTTCCTGACTCTTCAATATAAGTAAATCTGCAATGGATGGTCTTCAGTTATATTATGTTTTGTAGTATTATGGGAATTTACCTTGACCTTGCTATGTTCATCTGAAGTGTTCAAATACGAGTAAAATTCTGCTGAAAATCTAGCTCACTAAAGCGAACTCATCTTCAACTATCTGGAACTGGCCTATACAGCTCGGAGCCTGTTTAGGTTAATAGTAAGTGTTTATCCGCTAAACAGTGAGTTGTCAAGTTGCACTATTAGAATAAAATGGCCAGGTGGTGAGTTTTTCAAAATCCATGTTGCTGGTGGTATTTTTTCCCAACCTAGCTTTTTAGCCAAGGTAAGTTAGTTGGTGTTTAATGTGACTGCTGTAGTAGTTTTAGATAAATCTAAATTAATCACAACTTTAAACATTTTATTTAATTATCATATTACATGTTTTATTCCCTTATACTTCCACGGTAAATTATATAAAAAATACTGGTGGTAGTAAGTAAGGCTGATACTGGCACAGACCACAATGTTCCCTCAATAAAGTAAGAAAGTGCACAATTCAAAGAGATCTTTCCCTACAGCAGCGTTTCCCAATTGGGGTTCCGCGGCATTTTGCTACATCCAAGATGGCCGCCACTACCAGCTGTTCCTGGAAAGTCGGAAACAGCAGAGATAGCGCAACCGCAATCTCATAAGAGATTGGGCAACCGCGATCTCATAAGAGATCTCGCAACCGCGATCTTAAGCCCGCCCTGCCGTCAGCCTGCCTTGCCGCCAGCACACCTTGCCATTAGAGCCCACCCTAGCGCCCGCCCTGCCATCAGCCAACACGAGGTAAATTTGGATTATCTGACCAATTAACAAACACTCTGTGGTTATCCAAAGTAGCATATCTTGCAGACATATTTACAAAATTAAATGACGTATGCTTATCACTCCAAGGAAAAAAACACTAGTATTTTTATGCAAGAGATAAAATATTTTCACTGTCTCGTAAGCTGCAGTTCTGGACCTCATCTGTTGAGCAAAATAATTTGAACTCTTTGCCAACACTTAAGGATTTTTTTGAAGAATCAGAAATTGAACCTAAAGATGAAATTCACAATGAAATTGTAGATCATCTTCGCCATTTAATCACATCTATTAATCGGCATTTTCAATTCTTGAATGAAAATAATAATGACTGGGTCCGAAATCCATTCACAAAAGAAAAGCCAGCCAATTTTTCTGATGTAGATTTTGAGAATCTGATTGATATAATTTCTGACAGTCAAATAAGCCAAACATTTAAAGAAGTTTCTCCTATTGTTTTTTGGAGTAATTTACGCAAAGAATACCCAGGATTGTCCAAGCTAGCAATCAAAGTTCTGTTGCCATTTACCAGCACATACTTATGTGAAACCGGATTCTCATTTTACTCTACAACAAAAACAAAGTATCAAAATCGGCTTGACGCAACTGCAGACATGCGAAAACAATTGTCCACAATTTAACCAGATATAAAAAGAATTTGCCAGCAAAAGAGAACATTACACTCTGCTCATTGAAAGGTTTGCGCTGCGCTACTCTACGGCACACATTTTTTGTTGGGGTTCCAAAGTTTTGCTATACCATGTCAAAGGGTTCCAAGGGAAAAATTAATTGGGAAACCCTGCCCTACAGTATCGAGGGGAGCCCATTCACAGCCTTAGTCCCAAAGAAGCCACCCTGTTCGCCTACAGGGTAATCTGACTCTGGCCTAGGATAATGATTTCCACTGTTCCTGGTCAGATAAAAATAAATATAAAATTATTATGAATTATGAAATTGTTACAATTGTCAACACAGAAAAGTCCAATTTAAAAATAAAACCTTGAGGATAATATACAATACAATCATGGAATAATGCTTCATGTGCTCTCTTGTTGCCTGGTGACTAAGGTCTTTGACATTTGTAGTGCTGATCTAGCACCACAATAAGCAAATACAAATAGATTTTTAATGATTATTTTTGCTAAATCAGATACAAAAAAAAACAATTTTATTGAGATATTACATGCAGTGAATATATTATTTTACATACTCAATATATGATAGAGCTAACAATAATATAAGATCTCCTTCCCAAAAGTGGGATCAAAATGGTTTACTGTAATAATCCCTCCAATAAAGGCATAGGCATAAAAATAACTCAAAAATATTATTCTTATGGTATGCAATAAAAAAAGACCATTAAGACCAGCATTACAAAACTCATTAACCTCTCACCATATACATAAAGTGCATCTAAAAGTTCAAATTTAAATATAAAAAAAAATATATATATCTTTATATACGCTTATAACACTCAATATCAATACAAGTACTTGCAAGTATAACACTGTAAAGCAGTCCTCTTAAAGGGATACTATAGTGCCAGGATTACAAAGATGTATTCCTGGCACTATCACTCCCCCTGCCTCCCTCCTCCCTCGCGTGCCAACCTCCCCAGTAAATAAAGGGTTAAAACCCCTTTATTTACTTACCTGATCCTAGCACCAAGCGCGCTCTAATGGACATGCGTGGCAAATGACGCAGGCGCATTAGACCTCCCCATAGGAAAGCATTGAATTAATGCTTTCCTATTGGGAAAATTGTGACACTGGAGATTCTCATGCAGAGAGTAAGGACGTGCAGCGTCTGATACTGGACCAAAGGTCCGTTTGAAACCAGGAAGCCCTCTAGTGGCTCTCTGGAACATTGCCTGTTTTGGTAACTAATATTTGGACCATGGGGGTCTATTAACTAAAAAGGGAGCAATAGTGGTATAAGAACCAATAAAATATCTAAAATGGAAAAGGAAAACAACTCAGCAGATGTGGCCAAGATAGTAAAAAACTAAAAGTTAGCATTTAGTAATTATAAAAAAAACCTAGAGTGAGGAAGATAGACAGATTTTTAAGATAAGACAGAAAGAGGCTAGCAAGTTATAAGAGCTTCCAAATCATACACAGAAGAGAAATAGCACAGTCAGTAAAAAAAAAGGGGACAAAACAATTTTAGATACATGAATGAGAAAAGGAAAGTAAAACAAGGATTAGTTAGAATAAAAACAAAAGAAGGAAGGTATGTAGAAGAGGATAAAGGTCTAGCTGACTGCCTCAATTAATATTTTTGTTCAGTTTTTTCAGATGAAAATAAAGGAAAGGGGCCTCAGTTAGGAAAAAGGACAAATTAGTCATTTGTTACATGTGAGTTTACAGAGTTTACTGTCAAAAGTGAAGACAAATAAGTCAATGGGACCTGATGGAATACACCCAAAGTTATTAAAAGAGCTTAGTGGTGTACTAGCAAAACAACTAACAGATTTATTTAACCAATCATTGTTAACAGGAGTAGTCCTAGAAAATTGGAAGTTAGCGAATGTTGTTCCCAATCACAAGAAAGATAGTAGGGAGGAGTCGGGCAACTATAGGCCAGTAAGCCTTACCTCAGTAGTGGGGAAATTAATGGAAACCATGTTAAAGAATATGATTGTTGAACATCTAAAATAACATGGATTTCAAGATCAGAGACAATGTGGGTTTACTTCAGGGAGATCATGCCAGACTAATCTTATTGATGTTTTTGATTGGTTAACTAAAATAATAGATCAGGGTGGTGCAGCAGACATTGCTTACCTAGATTTCAGTAAGGCTTTTGACACTGTTGCACATAGAAGGCTTATCAATAAACTGCAATCTTTAAGTTTGGATTCCAATATTGTTGAATGGGTAAGGCAGTGGCTGAGTTACAGGCAACAGAGGGTTGTAGTCAATGGAGTATATTCGAAGCATGGTCTTGTCACCAGTGGGGTACCTCAGGGATCTGTACTTGGACCCATTCTCTTTAATATTTTTATTAGTGATATTGCATAAGGTCTTGATGGTAAGGTATGTCTTTTTGCTGATGATACTAAGATATGTAACAGGGTTGATGTTCCAGGAGGGATAAGCCAAATGGAAAATGATTTAGGTAAACTAGAAAAATGGTCAGAGTTGTGGCAGCTGACATTAAAGTGAATAAGTGCAAGATAATGCATCTTGCATGTAAAAACCCATGGGCACTTGGGCAAAGTATAGAATATTTGATAGAGTCCTAACCTCAACATCTGAGGAAAATGATTTCGGGGTATTTAATTATTTCAGATAACGTAAAGGTAGGCAGACAATGTAATAGAGCAGTAGGAAATACTAGCAGAATGCTTGGTTGTATAGGGAGAGGTATTAGCAGTAGAAAGAGGGAAGTGTTCATGCCATTGTACAGAACACTGGTGAGTCCTCACTTGGAGTATTGTATGCAGTACCTCCAGAAGGATATTGATACTTTAGAGAGAGTTCAGAGAAGGGCTACTAAATTGGTTCATGGATTGCATGATAAAACTTACAAGGAAAGGTTAAAGAATCTTAACATTACATAACATGAGCCAGGGGGATATGATAGAAACATTTAATTACATAAAGGGAGTCAACACAGTAAAGGAGGAGACTATATTTAAAAGAAGAAAAACTACCACAACAAGATGACATATTCCTAAATTAGAGGGGCAAAGGTTTAAAAATAATATCAGGGAGTATTACTGAGAGGGTAGTGGATGCATGGAATTGCCTTCCAGTTGAAGTGGTAGAGGTTAACACAATGAAGGAGTTTAAGCATGCGTGGGAGAGGCATAAGGCTTTCCTAGATATAAGAAAAGGTCAGGGATGAATAAAAGTATTTAGAAAATTGGGCAGACTAGATGGGCCGAATGGTTCTTATCTGCCGTCACATTCTATGTTCCTCATGGACCACACACAGTCCAGGATTTATGTATTTCCATGTTTTATTCCAATGGAGATACTGACAAAACATGGACTGCTGGTGGCCCATGAGGACTGGGTTGGAGATTACTGCTGTCAAGGTTATGATGCTAGGGGTGCTTTGGAGCCTTATGTGATAAGTAGTCAAACCAATTGCAAACAGTTTGACAACTCACATAGGGTAGGCCAGGTGTTGGTATCAGTTTCCAGGGAGTCTGATTATTCTGCACCAAGCTGCTAGCTCCCCTGACAAATATCCTGCAGTGCAGGCTCGGCTCATTGGCTAACATCTTCAGCTGAGAGCTATCAGCCAACTTCACAAAAATTCTAGTGTATAATCTAACATCTCAACACAGTCATGCACTGGATTGGATTACATGGTTATATTACTCCAACAATAGTACTGTAACAACTGCTCCTCTCCTCTACAGAGAGCTACTCTTTTTTATTGTTGCCCCCTACTAAACACATAGGGACTTGCTCCTTTTCCCCTTTAGCCATTTTCTCAGCTTAGGCTAATTTACTGGCAGCAGAGGTGTGTCCAGTTGTGTTCCCACTGTGTCACTGCAGTTTCTTACAAGGTCCTCACACTGTTTTATGTTTTGTCATGCCTTTACACTGCCTGTTGTTTAATAAACTAGTATTGTCTTGTCCATGTACTCAGTCTTGTCTAGTGTTTGGGTACAAGGTGGGAAGAGCTATTCATCACATTATCCAGTATCTGGTTGATGGTTGGGTGGTACCACTGAGGGCACTCGGGCTGCTAGGCGAGTAGCTATAATGTATCAGTTTGTTGGCTGCGGTAGCTCTTGGATACGGATGGATTCAGTAGCAGGTTCTTGTCTGGATCCAGTGTCAGGGACCAGACACCCTGTTCCTGTTACAACTGATTATTATGGGTAGTCATCTGATTAGACAGTACAATGGAGGTATGGAAAAGCAGTGCCATTGTAAGAGTTAATTTTACCCATACCATCAGAAAAGAAGAAGCTTGATAGCTATGCCACAGAATTTTTGTTTAAAAAATGGTCATAGACAATTTAACATACTTGCAAAGCTGCCCCAGCATTAGATAAAATATAGCTCTACGTATTAGATAAAATATAGCTCTACATCCAGTGTGCTAAGAGAAAGTATGAGATTGATGTCAACGTTGCATTATGAATTACAAAGTTGCAGATTTGTCAAGTTTGCTCATTTTTGCTCCTATATAGAAAGTTTTTTCAGTCTCTCCTTTTACGAATGAAGAGGCATAAATGTTAGGGTTAGAAATAATGCCTTTATTCTATACTTCTCCAATGTTTGTCTCTGCAATCACTAGCACTCATATAATTGTGTTTGGTTTAGCAATAAAAATGTTTTTAAATGTGCTCAGTACCAACTGCTCCAGCTGGCAACCTAGCTAAACAAGCTGTTAGAAAGAGTATAAATGTGTCTTACGAAGCCAGACAAACACTTAACAGTGCATGCAAGCTCAAAATATACACTCAAACATAATTATTACACTTGGAGTATCTTTTTCATCAGAATAGTAATTCGGCAAAACCCCATCACATGGGCTAATCCTGAAGCAACCAAGATGCCCAGTTGCCAGTTGCATGCCAGTTGCATGCCAGTTGCTTTGGGATTTGGTGGTTAACTATTTGCACACTAGGAGCCATACTCTCACTCACCATTTCTCTAGTGGGGGCATGTCTACTAAACAGCAAGCAACCAGTGGCTGCATAGCGCCCCCCATGTGCCCCACCTGTGGCCATGGGCAGAATGAGGTTGAAAGGTGTGGAAACCTCTCATAAGGGCTTTTCCGATATTGTGAAAGCTTAGTCAGAGCGCTCTGATTTGTTAAGGGGTTTTCTCATCTTGCAAGCTTGTTTTGAGCCAAGTAAGCCCCGCCTCACATGGATTCTTTTTTTATTTGCAATGTGGTTTTTATTTTTTTTATTTTAATTTTAATCTCTAAGACTCTGCGCTCTAAGCTCCTCCTCCTCTTTCTAGCTGCAACACAAACAGGAACCGGGTGATTGATGAAGATGATAACCAAATAATTCAAGGAAACGAATCCAAGACCTGGGGATATGAATCCAAACTTAGCAACTAGAGGAAACTTTAAACTGAATTGAGAGGACAGAGTCAAAAAAGGGGATTAATCGGATAAATGCAACTACTAAATGCATGTAGCCTGGAATGAAAAAAACAGTATGATCGTCCAGTGACCCATAGTCGTCAAATATGAAGAATGACTCTGGGAATCATGGCGAAGGGTAGAAATGCATAAGCTCCGCATTCTGGCCACTCTTGAAGTTGATTCCAGATTGGGGAGCCAACTGAAGAACCTGGGGACTTGGTAGTTCATGCATGACGCAAAGAGATCTATATTGAATGGACCTCACAGGAAGGCCATGCGTAGGAACACTAACCGGTGGAGTCGCCAGTCGCTGACGTCCCTCCAATGTCTGGAGAACCAATCCACCGTGATATTCGCCTCTCCTGAAAAATACTTGCCATCCTAGTCCCCCCCTCCCCCATTCATTTTATTTATTGCCCTCATTTTCTAGGCACAGGGGAGGACACGGTGTCCCTTTATATTATTATTCGAGCTCCTCTGTGTGTTTATGGGGAGACATTATGCTCCCCAGCTTTAATTTTTTAAACCACAGCCCTATTTTGGGGGCACAGGGGGTGGACAGTGATCTGTCCATCCACCTCCATTTTTTTTTAAATTGAAGACCCCCTGTGTGTTATTAGCAACAGGGCAGCAATAGCTATAGAGTCCCTAATCCTTTATTACACTGAAAAAAACACTGGTAGCTCGCTGTTTAGCATGCATGCCCCACTCACAGCATTTTGCATGAGGGCATAGGGGAGTGTATAAAACCTCCCTTGTACTAATGTGGAGGTAATTTTGACCTCCATAGGCTTATCTTGCTTATTTTCTTAAAACTATTTAATATGGGTGAACTGAGCTGGCACATTGCTAAACTTCATAGATCCTGAACAAAATTTGCAAAGAAAGTGGAGGGGACCCAAGGCCTCCTCCCCAGCACCTACCCATTGGTAAGGGCTCTAAATATTTATAGACATGCTATTGTCTAACTCACAAAATAGTGGCATTAACACCCTCATAATCTCTCCCTGGGTGGCTCGGAGGTCCTCAATCCACTAGTCACTCCCTTTAGAAGGATACAATCCTACTACATACCCCCCTCACCCTAATAATAGTAGGGAAGTGGCCAATGAAACTAGTACATGGAAAATTCTCAATTATATTCACCATCAGAAGCTTTCTTCCTTCTAGCTCTTTTTTTCTGGAATCCAAAAAAAGGGCAAATAAAACTATAAATAAATCCAAACGCAACTAAAAAAAATCACATAAAAAAAAAATCACAAACGCAACACAGTGAAATGAATCCATCTTTGCCCACAAGGGCTCACCACAGTCTGAGTTCTCGTAGTGGAGAAAGCCCTTATAAGGGCTCCTATTAAACTAGTGCATAGTGTGGGAATATTCCCAGTTTCTGCAATATTGGTAAGAGCACTGTGGTTGGCATGTAAGACAACCAATCACAGCGTTTTTACAGGTAAGTTTCACTTTTCGTGAGATTTGCCGTGAGAAAATTACCACAATTAGCCTCAAGAAAAATTAGACTTGTGTGTCACATAATTTGTGAATGTGCATCCTACGGAATTTTAATATAATTTGTATAGGGTTGCGAAAGCAATGATTTTAATCCAGACACTGAATGCATCCGGGGAATTACTGCAGATTCGCTTGGACTGACTCGATTCTGACCGTATTCAGAATTTGGTAATTTTCACTAGATTTTTTTCCATCTGGACAAAATACAGTGTTTAGTGAATAACTCTGACAGTGATATTTTTGCAATCACACATACATTTTTTTTTTTTTTTTAGATTTGTATCCTAGTGCCCAGTGGTTTGCTGCTGGGATCAGTGTGTGTAGTGAGGGCACAGCTCCCTGCAGCTCTGTGCTGTTTCTGGGGCTGGGGGAAATTGCAACCCAGCTCCTGGAATGTAGTACATGGCATCAAGGGAGCTGTGTACTGCACATCCTGACCTAACAGCTCCCTCACAATGCCATTTCAGCAGTTTGCGATCTGCCCAGCAGACATTTGCTGTGTGGCTCTGTCACCGGTAGGTAGGTGCCTGCTTTGATGAAAGTTGGGTGCTCTGTGCCGGGTGCTCACCCTCATTATTATGCTACTGTGTAAAACAATCTTCAACTTCGGTCTCCAAAAGTAATCATGAGAAGCTCACAGGTATTACTATGCACAGACATACAGAGTACTTGTATTGAAGTCATAATTACTGCTGAACCTTTTCACATTGGTGAGTCATCTCCAGCCTAGAGTGTCCCTTTAACAAATAAAAAAGACTTGACGTCTTTAATTTTAGCAACTTCTCTGATTTCATGCTATAAAGACTTGGAGCATAACTGGCAATTCCGTGAGCACATTTTAAAAGTGAATTATGTGAGATATAAAACTATCATGAGATTTGAAATGATACTGAAGATTTTATGATGCTCCTAAATGTCTATGATACTATCATTTTGGAGAAAATGTCTATTTGTGGAGCAATCATCATGGAAACTCATGGAATTCTCCTGACAATTGTTCCACTTTTAGAACTTTGCCAAAAAGTACATAGTTGCATTCACAACCACATTGTAAAGATTTAAAGATTTGGCGGAAGAGGGGGGGAGGATTTGGGGCCAAAATAGGGATGGTCCCTACTCCCTCATATATAGTGACGCCCCCTCATAAATAGGGACACTTGGGAGACATGCCATGTGGTGTCCACACATAGATACCAATATGCAACTTACATAGCATAGCACTTACAAGTCTTACATAGCATACTATGCATATTAATGACAAATTACTATACTAATAATAATACATAATAGAAGCAGTTACATATTGCTTGGAACTCCCCCTTTACTTCCAGACAGGGCCGGTGGTGGCCTAGGGAGCCAGTTCCCTGGAGGCGCCTCTGGCAAACCTGCAGCTATAATTGTGCCTGGGTCGGAGATGACTAAACAGAATAGCAAAAATCCTGGTAAATGACAGGTTTGTTTTAATAGCTATCCAAACCACCACTCTGCAGGGATATGGAACTTTTATTTAAAATTATTTAAAAGAACCTATGTAAACCTGCCTGGTATACTACAACACAAGGGTATATGCTTATATGACTCTTCATGCAATGAGTTTATATGATTACACATGTACTGGGTGTATGTATGTATGTATGTATGTGATTTCGTTTGTGTCTGAGTCTACTCTAGTTGATTTTTTAAAATGTCTATAGACTTTCCCAGATTTATAATCCAAGAAACAGGTAGCAGGGAACAGACTGAATAACTGGACCCAACCGGGACAGTCACAGTCTGGCCACGCTAACCTGTGTACCGCAAGGAGACTCCAGGGGTCTCCAGGGGCTTAACCCCTAAACTAAGTCGATGCAAACCAAGGAAAAAAGATGCTAAAGGGTCTCAAACTAGAGAAAGTTGTGAGACCCCGTGCATCCCCTGGATATCAGTATAGCCAACTGGAAACTGAGGATATAACTGATGATTGGCTCAATAGCCCAAAACAAAAAAGGTGAGGCTAAAGTAAATACTACAACTAAACAAAGTATATACAAAAAACCTAATCCCTACTATGTGGCAAAACTGGAGTAGGGAACACATGCACTATAGCAAAAGTGCAGAGGTACATTTAAATGCCCCAGACGAAGGCGCTCTATTAGCGCTGAAACGCACGTCGGTTTACTGTTCTTTTGGGGTTTTTTTGCTTTAACACATCACAGTTTTCTAAACACAGATTGTGATTTAGTGGCAGATTCTAAGGAGGATTACTAATTAGTGATATGTTAGCATGAGGATCATATTGGGGTGCGATTGGTGGATCTATTAGGGGAACAATTGGGACACTCTGTGGGAAACTATTTTTGTGTTGCCATTTTTTGTTTCATTTTTATAGCTAGCGACCATGACGTCGAAATACTATAGATAGATGCAAGAAGGCAGATGCTATTTCTCCTTTTTTGAGTGTAATCTACAAACAATTATCTGGATAAATCCAGTATATTCTTTTCTGGTCATATTGCCACATAAGGTAACATTTTATTTCGTTTTATTCTAAGATACTTCGTTCCTACTATGTGATTACACTTCTAAGCAAATCACTAAAATTGATTGGATATAATGTGGTTCCTCTATATTTCGTTGTAACCAAAATTGAGGTCTAATAAGGTGGCACCAATAGGGTCATTGTTTTTTTTTTTTGTCCTCAGCATTGTGATATTGATGCATTTTAGACTCCTACGCCCATCCCCTCCAGTCTACCCCCACTCACTCAGCACATACACTCTCCTCCAATTTATCTGCGGAGCCATGTTTGGCTTTTTAAATGGTTCTCTTTTTTTCGTAATTGTACGTCCCTACATTACTCATTAGCTCCTTTGGCTTCCAATATAATTTCTATGCAGATGACACGCAAATCTACCTGTCCTCTCCTGATCTCTCCCCGTTCCTCTTGACTAGTATATCTGACTGCCTCTCTGCTATTTCTAACTGGATGGCTGCCCACCTCCTTAAACTAAACTTGACCAAAATTGAAATTCTGTTCTTTCCTCCCTCAAGTGTTGTTACTTCTGTGTCTCCCTCCCTTCAAGTCAACGGTGCTACCATCAGCTCCACCACGCAGGGTCGCTGCCTAGGTGTTCTCTTTGACTCCGACCTCTCCTTCAAGCCTCATGTTCAATCTATCGCCAAATCCTGTCATTTCCATCTCAAAAACATTGCGCGCATCCGCCCCTACTTAACGCCAGATGCGACTAAGGTGTTGGTCCATTCCACTGTCCTTTCTTGCCTTGACTACTGTAATCCGCTTCTCAGTGGTCTTACGTGCTCCCAACTTGCGCCGTTACAGTCCATAATGAATGCGTCAGCGAGGCTCATCTTCCTGTCCGCCCGCACCTCCCATGCCTCACCCTTCTGTCAGTCCCTACATTGGCTTCCTTTAAGCCAATTTAAAATTCTGGCTTTCAAATCTCTACATAATGCTGCTCCCACCTATCTATCCTCCCTTATACACAAGTATGTCCCGTCTAGGCCCTTACGTCTATCTTCTGTCCGTACTCCCACCTCTGATGCTCGAGGGCTGCACCGTTCCTGTGGAACTCGCTTCCCTCCTCTGTTAGATGCTCACCCAGTCTCCACTCCTTCAAAAAATCGTTAAAAACCCACTTCTTCATAAAAGCGTATCAATTAAACTGTTAAAAGCTCCTGACTGATTCCTCTTCTGCAACTGTCACTAGTCTAACACTATCATTACCTTTTTGTGTCATTTTACCCCACTCCCTCTAGCATGTAAGCTCATTGAGCAGGGCCCTCAACCCCTCTGTTCCTGTGTGTCCAACTTGTCTGGTTACAACTACATGTCTGTTCGTCCACCCATTGTAAAGCGCTGCGGAATCTGATGGTGTTATATAAATATAATAATAACAATAATAATAATATTTCTAATAAATGGTACATTCAATATTATAATTCTTTCTCAGATCATAATGGATCCTTTTGTGTCCATTGGACTTTAGGTCCATTGGACATTTATGTGCTTATTTGTTGACCATACTCCTCTCCAGCTTAACCATTCACCTGTCATAGCTCTCTGTTACCTGTGTGTTAATACTAACTCACAGATCTAAAAAAAAAACATTTAAATGGTTGTATGCAGTGCTAACTTTAAGTGCTGCAAACAGAGCATCAGTCAGCCTGGATACACTAAGTCTGGCTCCAGCTGACAAAGGGAAGCCTTGGTATCAAATTAGCTCAGTGGGGCTAAACTTAAGAGGCAGCAATTGCTTAGAGCACCTGCCTTGCAAAGACTTCTCATTGAGCTGCGTTGGAAAGTCTGTGATTGGACAGCCTCATAATGTCTGGGCGGGGTTTGAAGGGGAGGGTTTGTAAAGGCTTCAGACAAGAGAACTGCAAGTTTTGCAAGTTGTTTTTAGATAAATGGCCAATGTAAAAATGCATAATTAAATGTATGCATATATTTATTGAGGATATATCTCCTAAATAATGGTATTTACTTATGTATTGTATTTAGGCAGTGGGGTGTCTCTTTAAAGGGATACTCCAGGCACCCAGACCACTTCTGCCCATTGGAGTGGTCTGGGTGCCAACTCCCACTACCCATAACCCTGCAACTGTAATTACTGCAGTTTTCATAAACTGCAATATTTACATTGCAGGGTTAAGTCCTCCTCTAGTGGCTGTCTACTAGACAGCCACTAGAGGACACTTCCATGTTCATAGAACACGAAAAGTGGTTTAAAATGATGCTGGACATCCTCACGATATGTGAGGACCTCCAGCGTCGCCGAAATCCCCATAGGAAAGCATTGAAAGTATTATTCCGTGCTTTCTTAAGGGGAGGTCTAATGCGCGTGTGCGGCCATTTCCGCGCATGCGCATTAGGTCTCCCCCGCCGAGGGACGCGCATGTGCAGTAGGATCATAGGCGGAGCCTGACCCACCGCAGAGGGACATCGGCGCTGGACTCCGGTAAGTCACTGAAGGGGTTTTAACCCTTCAGCAACTTGGGATGGGGGGTGGGATGTAGAGGGGCACTAGAAGGTCCTGCAGTGCCAGGAAAATTAATATTTTTTCCTGGCACTGGAGAATCCCTTTAAGTAGTGAGTAGGGTTTTGTACCTTAGAATAATATGCAGCAACCCTTGGAGTCTGTGTAACTTTGAGTGATCTGAACTAGAAAAGTTATTTGCAACAAAATAGCTTCACCATTATGTTTAGCATAATAATTGGATGCATATGCTCGTTCAAAGGTTGTGTCCATTATAGTGGAATCTCTAGGTATGCAGTTCTCAAAATAAATACAGGCATAGTTTTTGTATTATTTCTCTCTGCAGGAGGCATGTCTGTTGGGAGTATTGAGTACATTTGGGAGTAAAATGTAATGATATGCAAGTTATAGGAACACTGTAGTCACCTAAATTACTTTAGCTAACTAAAGCAGTTTTAGTGTATAGATCATTCCCCTGCAATCTCACTGCTCAATTCACTGTCATTTAGGAGTTAACCCCTTAACGACCGAGGACGGTTCAGGACCGTCATCGGCATTTTTGCATTGCCGACCGATGACGGTCCTGAACCGTCCTAACAGTGCAATGTACTTACCCGATCGCCGTCGTTCCCCCGGTGGCGATCGGCGGTGCTCCCGTTGTGGGGAGACTGCCTGCAGCCCAGACAGTCTCCCCATGGCGGATTAGGACCCCTGTGGCCATGTGATCGCTCAACAGGGCGACCACATGGTCACAATAGGTGTCCATGTGTCTGCCTGCAGGGGGACTGTCTGTGCTGACAGGCAGTCTCCCTGCAACTGTAAAATCATTAAAAAAAAGTTAAAGTTAATAAAAAAAATATATATATATATGTGTATATATATATGATATATAAACATATATTATACCTATATAATATACGTCTATATATCATATATATATAATGTCATACTAAGTGTATTTTTATATTAATATGTACATATATTAATATAAAAATACACTTATAATTAAATTACACACGTATATATATAATATATATAATAACTATATATATTGTATATATATATATATATTATAAAATACAAATAATAAGTAAATTAAATTAAATTAAAAAAAGTAAAAATAATAATAATTTTTTTTTTAAAATTACATATCTATATGAAATTTTATTCTAACTGTATTTTGATATTAAAATATATATATTTATATCAAAATACACTTAGAATGAAATTGTATATATATCTATGTATATATAAATAAATAAAAATAACACGAAATATACAAATGTCCATATACAAAATTACATGAATAATTATATAAATATACACGTAGACTTCAGATATATAAATATGCATATATATTTAAATTCTACGTGCATATTTATGTAATATTTTTACATAATTAAGTAATTTTATTAATTGCAATTTGAGGGTCCTGCCTGCCAACCCAGGCCGAAATTCCAGAGAATTTAATTTGCTAGCACTGTATTTTACCCTGTAATTTTCTATGACACCCTAAAACCTGTACATGGGGGGTACCGTTTTACTCGGGAGACTTCACTGAACACAAATATTAGTGATTCAAAACAGTAAAACCTATCACAGCGATGATATTGTCAGTGAAAGTGACTTTGTTTCGCATTTTTCACACACAAACAGCACTTTTACTGATGATATAATTGTTGTGATATGTTTTCCTGTTTTGAAACACTAATATTTGTGTTCAAGAAAGTCTCCTGAGTATAACAGTACCCCCCATGTACAGATTTTATAGCTTTTTTGGAAAGTTACAGGGGCAAATACATGGGTCAAATATTTTTACGTTGAAAATGGCCAGGTTGGTTATGTTGCCTTTGAGAGCGTATGGTAGCGCAGGAATGAGAATTACTCCCATGATGGCATACCATTTGCAAAAGAAGACAACAAAAGGTATTGCAAATGGGGTATGTCCAGTCTTTTTTAGTAGCCACTTAGTCACAAACACTGGCCAAAATTAGCGTTCAATTTAGTTTTTTAGTTTTTTCACACAGAAAACAAATATGAACGCTAACTTTGGCCAGTGTTTGCGACTAAGTGGCTACTAAAAAAGACTGGACATACCCTATATTGAATACCCTGGTTTGTCTACTTTAAAAAAAATATGTACATGTGGGGTGTTATTCAGAGACTTTTGGCAGATAATAGTGTTACAATGTCACTATTGATAAATTTGAAAGAATATATGTTTTGAAATCGCAATATCCTACTTGTACCTATAACCCTATAACTTGCAAAAAAAAGCAAAAAAGCATGTAAACACTGGGTATTTTAAAACTCAGGACAATATTTTTAATCTATTTAGCAGTTTTTTTATTCGTTTTTGTAGATGAGTAAAATATTTTTTAAGTCAAAGTAAAAAAAACATGTATTTTTAAAAAAATGTCATCATATTTGTTTGTTTTTTAAAATTAAATTACATGAGATTATATAAATAATGGTATGTAAAGAAAGCCTTTTTTGTCCTGAAAAAAACAATATATAATTTGTATGGGAACAGTAAATGAGAGAGCGGAAAATTACAGCTAAACACAAACACCACAAAAGTGTAAAAAGAGGCCTGGTCGCAAATGTACAACATCGCAAAAACTGACCAGTCCTTAAGGGGTTAAATCACTTTGTTTCTGTTTATGCAGCCCTAGCCACACCTCCCCTGGCTATGATTGACAGAGCCTGCATGAAAAAAAAAACTGGTTTCACTTTCAAACAGATGCAATTTACCTTAAATAATTGTATCTCAATCTCTAAATTGAACTTTAATCGCATACAGGAGGCTCTTGCAGGATCTAGCAAGCTATTAACATAGCAGGGGATAAGAAAATCTTAATTAAACAGAACTTAATAAAGAATGCCTAAATAGGGCTCTCTTTACAGGAAGTGTTTATGGAAGGCTGTGCAACTGTGCAACATAAAAGTGTTTATGGAAGGCTGTGCCGTCTAGCGTAATGACGTCAGAGCGTGATGACGCGTTTCGCCGAGGGGTTCAAACCCCCTCGGCGAAACGCATCATCACGCTCTGACGTCATTACGCTAGACGGCCGCTAAGCCCCGCCTCCCGGAAGTGTTTTGAACCAGGAAGTCTTTTCGGCACACAGAGACTCTGTAAAGCCGGCGCCGAAGGAGAGACTGCATAGCACAGCACTTACCATAAGGAGGATAAAGCCAAAGAGGGTCTTACCTGCCAGATATAGCAATTTTTTTAAAGAGTCAATAAGGATTTCAACTTTACCACAGTTTCCAGTTTGCATCATTGCATGAGAAGCCATCATAGTTTAGAGCAGACTTGATTGCTCTACCCTTGTGGGTGTTTTGGTTTATTTTTTCTTAGTATTTATAATTTAACATATAATCCTATGCATTTTCCCTTCTCTTTTTGAGACACATATTGGATTGCTGACAGCAGGGCCGGCCTTAGGCATTTGGGCGCCCTGTGCGAAAAATCTTCACAGCGCCCCCCCTTCCCGTCCCCCACTCCCCCACCCCACACACCCGGTCTCACACACACACAGGCAGACAGCCATACACACACACACACAAACACACTCAGGCAGTAATACACAGACAGCCACACACAAACACACACACAGACATAGAATGTGACGGCAGATAAGAACCATTCGGCCCATCTAGTCTGCCCAGACAGTCACACATAGGCAGTCACACACACAAACACACACACAAACACACACAGGCAGACAGCAACACACACAGGCTGGCAGTCACACACAGACAGCCACACACAAACACACAGGCAGACAGCTACACACACACACACACAGTCACACACACACAGACAGTCACACACACAGACAAACAGTCAAACACACACTGGCAGACAGCCACACACACACAGGCAGACAGCCACACACAGACAGTCTCACACACACACAGACAGTCACACACACACACACCCACATAGGCAAACAGTCACACACACACAGGCAGACAGCCACACACACACAGTCAGACACACACACACACACACTCACTAACAGACAAACACACTAACAGACACACACTAACAGACACAGACACACACTAACAGACACAGACACACACTAACAGACACAGACACACACTAACAGACACAGACACACACTAACAGACACACACTAACAGACACACACACACACTAACAGACACACACACACACTCACCCACATTAACACATTTTTTAAAATGTATTTAAACACCCCCCCCCCCCCCAGCCTCCTTACCTTTGGGAATGCTGGGGGGGGGGGGTGTCTCTTCTTCCCTGGTGGTCCAGTGACTGCTGGGCGAGCGGCACTGGCTGGCGGGCGGCTGGCGAGGGAGCACTTCCTCTGAGCTGTCTGCTCAGCTCCCTCGCGCGCCTCAGAGTGAGGCTGGGAGGCGGAGCCGTAATATGACGTCATATTCCGGCTCCCAGCCTCACTCTGCGGCGCGCGAGGGAGCTGAGCAGACGGCTCAAAGGAAGTGCTCCCTCGCCAGCCGCCCACCAGCGCCGCCCGACCGCCCAGCAGCCCAGCATGTCTGTTAGCCGCAAGGCTAACAAGACATTTGCCTTGGGCATTTGGGGGCGGCTTTTTTTTGCCGCCCCCTGGAAAATGCCGCCCAAGGCAAATGTCTTGTTTGCCTCGCGGCTAATACGCCCCTGCCGTGTGAGCTATGCGGCCGCAGGGCGCCCCCTGCTCCATGGCACCCTGTGCGGCCGCACAGCTCGCACACCCCTAAGGCCGACCCTGGCTGACAGAAGTTTTAAAGCAAATTCCATAATTGGGAAAGCTAAGTATTGGGTTTCTATTGCACAAAATTGTTGCACTAAAAGATTTTTTGCACATTTTGTATACTTATATTTATATTTGTAAGTGTGTTGCACATTTGATGCACTTAATCACTTTATTTATACAATATTGCACTTATTGTCTTCACTGTCTAAAAATATTTTGGGTCTTAAAGGCACAGCGCACTTTATTTCTGTATTGTCTTAGTATAGGTGATTGAGCTTTTTCACTGTATATAGTGCTGCTTATTAGTAATTATTGTTGTTTTATAATTCAGCGCCATAATTATACTTGTGTGTTTTTATCAGATTAATTATATTGCCAGCTCCAAATATAATAAAGAGTCTCTCAGCATCCTGCTGCTTTAACCCTGTGCACACTGTGTGATGAGAGTTAATCGAGAGTCAGAAGTAGCTGACATAGTTGGAGTCTATAAGTATATTAATGCTGTTACCATGTGCACAGTATGTGCAAAGAGCTAACAAATTAGCTCACATGATTCATTACAGCAGCAATAATTAATAGAAATACAGGATCACTACTGAAGATGAAATCATATAAGGGAGAGCTAAGAGAGGGCTGGGAAAATAGAGATAGAGAACTAATGCATTTTACAGAGACATGTACTGAGTAGGGATCTCTGCTTTGCACCTCTGTGTAATCCATCACAGTGATCTTGGCTGTGACTCATTCTGAGTAAATCCTTATTGTGTCCGGCTCTGATGGTTATTTATCTGTATTTTACTCTGTTGCATGGGTATCTCTGAGTCTGTATAGGTATGTTTGGATTGTGCCCAAAAAGATATATGTATTGTATCATACATTTTTTCATCAACTCTGTTTGTGGGATGGTTATCTGTGTATTGTCCTCAAATCTATGTATTTTAGAGATATCTTTATGCTGTGCCAAGCCAGTTTTATTGTAGGAGTATCTCTGTATTATTCTCAGCTCTCTGTATTGTATTAGGAGAACTAAAATTGTGGGGGAAGAGTCTGGTGCCCCACCATCTTAAAACAGCCTTCTCGAGAGAGTACACTCTGGAGGCGTGCTGCTGCCTCTCGCTTCTTGGTCTTCCAGGTCTGCTGCCAGGCTGCTCTGCTCATCCTGCCCACACCGCTCTCCTTAGTGAGGCTCAGCCAAGAGCAGAAGAAGTGCAGTGATAGAGACACGCAGGGAATATTCCCTATGTATCTCACTGCACTGTTTCAATTCCCAAACGACTCCTAAACTTGCTGAGGAGACATTGTGATTTTCTGTCCTCCCCTCTGTGATATCATTACTCGTTTTGCCCAATCACATGAGCTTCCTCAGATGCCATCTTAGTCTCACCTGATTTTATACATAGTCCTTTAAATTACCAATAGTCTAATCTTCCTTACAAATATTCTGTAGGGAGAGAACTCAAGCAGTGTGCTGCCTGTCTTGCATTTCATGGTCTCTCCAGTCTGCTGCCAGGTTGCTCTGCTGTCTCCTCAGTGAGGCTCAGACGGAGAGAAATGCAGTGATTGAGACACACAGATAATATGTCACTCTATTGCAGGCATAGTCAACCTTCGGCACTCCAGATGTTTTGGACTACACTTCCCATGATGCTTTGCCAGCATTATGGGTGTCCAAGCATTATGGGGGATGTAGTCCACAACATCTGGAGTGCCGAAGGTTGCCTACCCCTGCTCTATTGTATTCCCTGTGTATCTGACTGCGCTGCATCAGTTACCGGCCAAACTCCAAGACACACCGAGGAGACCAGGAGCGGGAAGGGAAAGCAGAGCAGGAAGGGTCAAAAGGATCCAGGACTATCGGGCCTCACATTGAGGGCTCGAGCCCCCTTCCCCAGCGATACCCTGTGTATTAATATTGAACACAATCCCAACAAGAATTAAGAAGCACCAGCATGACAGCCAACTTGCAATAGACACTGTGTAATAAATGCACTTTTAATTATCTAAAGCAATAGTAAAAAAGCTATTAGTGTTTTTATACATCTATTAAAAAAATCACAAAACAAATCTTTAACATTAAAGGGGATACAACCAAATTAATGGGGATTATTGGGAGTTCATCAGTATCCGCATATCCATAAATTTGGGAGTTTGAAAACCCTGTTAAATTGCTCCCACTGAGGAAAGTCAAGCGATAACCCTAATAATATATTATACTTGAGACTGGGCTCGGTTCCCACTCACTCAGCACATTGAATCAACACTGTACCATAGTGGAGGTTGGACAATAATAAGCATACTTTAAAGCAATTTAAAATTATTTATAAAATCAATAAATAATATGCTATTAACAAAGATCAATTTAAAAGGCGTGCGTGAAAATCTGGAATGGTTGTTGAGGGAAGATATATTAGGCCTGCTTTACTAAACAGCAGCCTGAGGTTTCTCAATGAAATGTCCCAGGGAGAGATGTTAGGTTTGCAAGATACATTGCTGGTACTCTGAAAACCAAGGTAAGGGCGGAGCATTTGGAGAGCAGGGTGGGCCAGTGCTCCAATAGCACTAGTTGCTATGTAACAGCCAGACCAGGACTTGTATATACCTTAGAAGTTCCAGAGATGTGAACTAATTCATACTCACCTGTAGCTGGTCAATTAGCAGGCAGGCTTTTAAAAGAAATGATCAGCCTACTGCAGAGTGAGGGAGAAAGAGCCAGAGGAATGGTGATTCTCGCATGTATATTTTTGTTATTGGTAAGTGGGAAAGCCACCCAATTCCAGATAGTGATTATTGTGTTTAGTAAGTGCTCAAACAAGCGCAAGGAGTTTTGTTTTGTTCATTTTTAAATAAACCAAATAAATCGGGAAAATTGAGCTGGATGTGTCCTGGACTTTGAATACCATAGAAGGCTGTGGTTTACCGTAAGATCTGTAACAAAATCCTACCTGTAGAAGAGGTGGTTTGTTAAAAAGGGTTTTAACAAAAGCACCGGTTTGTATATCATCCCCTTCTCCTTTAAAATTTAGATTTAACAGTTTGAATACTCAAAGAAAAAGTACTTCAATGAGGTATCCCTTATGCTACTGGATCACAAGATTGTCCCATATGCACCACAACTAAAAAAAAACTAATTTAAAATACAAGTGCAAGGGGTATTCCTTTCATTTCAAACAAATTTGAAAACATTAAAGAAAATACACCCTTAAAAATAAGGTGCTTCAAAAAGCACTATGTAAGCATTCCATAATTCTCACAAGAGCTTTTATGTACTTCACGGTCTTCAAAGCTGCAATCTGCCGCTCCCCCTTTAGACAACTGCTGAATGCATTCCCAGACTCTATAGGTTCATTTAATCAGGACATAGACATGTCTCTATCGTTCCTCTTTTTTTTAAGCCGACTATCTAAGCCAACAATAGGGGTGAGGGACACTGTCAATAAACCATTACAGCGGCTGTTTCTTTAAAGTTCAGTAAAAGCAACATGTCTAGTGTTGCTGTAAGTATTTAAACATTACCAGAGGAGGACAGTTAGGAGAAATAATGCAGTGTTGTGATTTCCAACTAGCTCTAGTTTCTAGCTCCACTATCCATAAACACTAGGTTGTATGTAAGGTTTGCCTTAAATGCTAATTTTTGCCTTTTTGTCTGAAATTACCTTATAAATCAGTGTATTGCTCCAAAACACTGTTATTTCAATAAAAACATTGTTTTACCACATGACAGGATGCATATTCCATTCTTTCTAAAGTGCACCTCCAAAGCAGTAAAGTAAACAACCAATCAGAGGGTCGAACCAAATTAGCACTTCCGTTTCTTTGCTCTCCTGCCTCTAGTTCAGGCCAGAGTATGCTCTTCCTTTCACGGTGCTGCCTGCTTTTATACATTATATGTTATATACTGCACATACTTTTGTGCTGATTGAGTATACAGTTTCCTTATAATGAAAGGTTCCCAGACACACACAGGGGATCTCCAATCCCTGATGAATGCTGCAGTGCCGGCTTTTGGTATAGAAGGCCCTGGTCAGGTTCTTCCACAACCCAGGGAGCTCCAACAGCCCAATCTCCTTTAAAGAGGTTGTTCAAAGAAGTCCGCGGACTCTGACCGGACTGTCAGTACATGCGAAAGAAACTCAAAAAGGCACTTGATACTGAACAGACCACTGAGGCCTAAGTCTGCCGAATATAGGGTTATATTATAGAGCATCCATTCTGTTGACAGTGATACTATCGCACTCCTTAGATGAAGCACCTCAGTGGATGGAGATAGAGCCTACATGGTCTTGCTCCAAAGGCCTTAAATACCTGTACTGGATCCCAGACACCCAACATGCCACACACTACATCACTTCTACTCAAAACATGGGCCATGCTGAAAACTGCTCTGGGCTATTCTAGAGATTGGGCGCTGGCTAACCCTGTTTACAGCCTACATGTGGCTAACCCTACATTTGATGACTGCCCATGGTTGAGAGAAGATTGCACCCACGTGCACCAACTATACCACCAAAACAAATTGCTGCAATTTCCTGATCTCCAACTTAAGTATAATTTGCCCTACAATGTGTTGTTCTCCTACTTGCAGCTGAAATCCCTACTACTGCACTCGACAGAACCTTCACCCCCCCACAGAAGACCGTATACCTTGAGAAGGTATGTGAGTCATCAGTTATTCCCAAAAAGCTACTATCATATATCTATGCCATACTTAATAAACCAACTACACATATACACTAGACCAGGAATATTCAACCTTTGTCACTCCAGATGTTGTGGACTACATCCCCTATAATTCTCTTACACCCATAATGCTGGCAAAGCATCAAGGGAGGTGTAGTCCAAAGCATCTGGAGTGCCGAAGGTTGCCTATGCCTGCACTAGACAAATATGTATTGGATTGGCAGGCAGACATAGGTAAAACCTTCAACGAGGAGCAATGGAAACATGCCTTTTTGGCACACAAAGGTAGATCTAGATGTACGTCACACCTGGAACTCATGTGTAAGATCCAGTATAGGTGGTACATGTTGCTGGTACAGTTGGTCAACATCTATTTCAGGGTATTGAATAAATGCTTGTAATGCATCCATGAAAGGGATACTATGCACCATATTTGGTGGACATGCCCACAAATCTAGTTGTATTGGCAGGTGGTAGAAAGGGAGACTTCAGCAGCCCTACAATTAGATATTACTCTCACATCTGAATGCAGCCTACTTTTTATGACATTAAAATCATATCCAAGGTCTCAAGCTTGCTTACTCTATCACATTTTGATAGCAACAAATCTGCTGATTGCTAGAGCTTGGAAACAAACTACCATGCTGAGCTGGAATGACCTAGCCTGCCAAAACTCCACGAACCTAGACTATGAAACGAGACTCAATAAATAACTTTAGCCAGGAAAACATATGGCAGAGGCCTGGTCTATATGGGAAAGACATTTAAAGACCAGAGGGTTGGGTGGAGTGGAAGCAATCAAAGCACAATTAAATCAGGGACCAGGGGTGGGGCGATCACTTCATAGACTGGAGGGGGCTAGATCCCTAACATCATATAACTTACATAATGTAGACAAAAAAAATAAAATAACACAAACAACTCGCCACCTGGGGGGGGTGCTGTGCCCGGATGGATTCTATGTTGCCCTGCCGAGAGGGCCTCCATAGAGGGAGCAATTATCCCATGACCAATAAGAGAGGGGCAATCATAGGGAGGATCACCCATACATTACTTGCAAGATTGGTATAGGGCTTGAAGGTGTGTATATAAGCCTAAATGTTAGACATTTCCAGAAAGGCAGCGGAGTTGTATAGGAGAGCTGCCCATTTTGTAAATAGCTATTCCCCAATACCATATGTACCAGGCCACATTATGGACAGGCAGTCACTGTTTGGCTAGGCCAAAGTGGATTGGTTGTACTAATCACGCACAGTAAACATGCAAACTACAAAGAGCACATTGTGCCAGTTAAACATGATAGTGATGGTCACAAGACAGCCATTGGCATTCCTTCAACCACACATACTTATCTGAGATGGTCGATAATTGAGGATGTAATATGTCCAGACAGACAAATAGGTATCCCCAATATGCGTACATAATTGGCACATGTCAGCAGTTCCATAACACCACTTCTTAGACTTCCTTCAATGTTGACAGAGCCAGCCTGACAATTACAACTTGTTAAGGAGTGCCTCATTATGACCCACATCTGGTACAATGATACACCTTACCTACTGACCTTTTGGGGTTCTACACAAAAGGATACAAGGATGTTGGTTGTGAATAGTTACCATCAGGAACATGTCACTAATTTATGCACGTTTGTCATGATTGCAATGCATTAAGATAAACGTGATGGATAAACCTGAACTGTAGTGTGGTCTATGTAGCATCACCCCCACGGTCCCACGCCGCGAGCCAAGCGGCCCTTATGGAAACCTGAGTGGCTCCGCGGAGACGTCGATCCTGGGCCCATATCAGAGATTCACATGAATTGGTAGTTCCGCCTTGGGAACCTAGATGGGTCTACTATTGTTGGCTGGGTAGGAGTTCGATGTTGATGACCAGGGAGCCGAGCCTGAGTGTGTAGGTGGCAGAGGGTCTCCCATTCTATGGGAGATGTAGGTAAACCAGCAAGCCCAGAGTAGAGCACATCTTTCAGGGTTACCCCGTACATCAGCCGTGAGATTTCCCATGCTGTGGATCGTTTCCACGCGTTCCATCCATTCCTTGATCATTGGCATGTCTGGTTTGCCCCATTTTGTGGGTATGAGTGCTTTGGCGGCGTTCAAAAGGTGTCTTGTTAGGATTTTTTTTATATGCCGAGATAGGGAGCTTTCTGTGGTGGAGTAGCATCGGTAGCGATTGCAGTTCTATGTCCGGGTCAATTATTTCTATGATTAGGCTGTGTATTCTCTCCCAGAATGGGGCTATTTCCGGGCAGGTACACCAGATGTTTAGGGTGTCTCTGGGAGAACATCCGCATCTCCACAGCGTGTCCGAGTGATCCGGGAACATTCTGTGCAGTCGAGCTGGGGTTCTGTACCAGCAGGCGATAATTTTATAGTTGAGCTCTTGTATCTTAGTGTCTACAGTTCCTTGGTGGGCCAGTCTCTCACTAGTTATCTGTTAGCGTGACCCCTGTGTCCCTTTCCCATGGTGTCATGTAGGCCATAGGTTTTGGTTTGGAGGCCGTCAGGAGTAAAGTTTAGAGGGTCATTATGGCATAAATGAGGTGTGTCCTAGTGGTGCCGAAACTGTCAAATGTAGTGAGGGCTCTACGAAGGAGGTGTGTGACTGGAATGGAGCTGAAATGCTGTGCAATTTGGTTGTAGCGGTATTTCTGGAGTCCCGTGGGGGCTCCTTCTCCAAGTAGCGCGGAGATGGTTTTGAAAGTGGGTCCGGCGGTCTATTGATGGAAATATACCCAGTCCGAATCCATAAAGCCCTTCAGGTCTGATGGTGTCAGTTCCCCAGCCACCTCTGGGTTCTGCGTGATTGGAGTCATAGGCGACGGGGTTGTCAAAATTGAAGTGTTTGCCTGACTGAGCACCAGACTTTCAGGATTGCGCTAATGAAAGGGTGTTCACGAGCTGCCGAGTTTTTCAGCGGGTCGGTCAACCAGGGATGACAACGTTCACCTGATCTTTTTCCAATGAGATCCACAGCTTCTGTGTGTCACTTGCGTGCCAGTCTGTGAGTCATAAGAGGTGTGCCCTATAGTATGTCTGGATGGATGGGAGACCCAGTCCTCCCAGGCGTCTAGGCATGGTTAGGTGTGTTCATTTTATCCTAGGTGATCTTGCTTTCCACAAGAATCGCGTCAGGGCTGAGCCGATGGACTGGAAGAAGGCTCTCAGGAGGGCTGTCAGGATTGTTTGAATTAGGTAGAGTATTCTGGGTAGCAGGTTAATTTTTATGGCGTTGATCCATCCAAACCAGGAAATGTAGAGCCCCTCCCATCTCCTCAGATCCGCCTGTAGTGTCCGCATTAGGGGTGTGAAGTTTTTGGTGTAGAGCTGACTAAGATCCTTGGTCAGCCATACACCCAGGTATTTAATCTGTCGTGTGCACCAGTTGAACTGGAATTGTGAGTCAAGGGTTATGACCTCTCTCTGCGAAATCGTCGGAGGCAGTTCTTCGGATTTGTCCAAATTCAGTTTGAGGTTTGCTAGCTTGCCATACGTGTCGAAGGCCCTCAAAAGATTTTGTAGGGCGAATATAGGTTCTTCTAGGAAAAAGAGGAGGTCATCAGCTTATGCCGCAACCTTATGCATCGACCCTTTGTAAGTGAACCCCAGTATACCCCCATCCCATCTGAACTCCCCTCTAAAGGGTTCCAGAGAGAGGGCAAACAGGAGGGGGACAGGGATTGTGGATTGTTGTGGATTGTGAATGGTTGGCATAGGACTCCATTGACCCGTATTCGTGAACTGGGTTCAGTATAGAGTGAGGAGATCCATATGCGCATATGGAGACCGAATCCCATCATCTGTAGTGTCTGGAGCATGAACCCCAAGCTCACCCAGTCGAAGGCCTTTTCAGCATCGGTAGAGAGGAGGAGGGCCCGGCGGCCGGCCTTCTGGGTGGCATGCATGACGTTCAACGCCCTTATGGTGTTATCCTTTGCCTCTCCATTGGGCACAATCACAACCTGGTCCGGTGGATCAAATGAGGTATCACCCTCCCGATCCGCAGCGCTAGGACCTTGGCGAAGAGTTTCAAGACAGCGGTATCGGGCGGTAGCTAGCACAATTTGAGGGGTCTTTTCCTTCTTTATGGATAACCATGATAGTGGCACCAAGTGTGTCTTTTGGAAACTGCCCTCCCTCAAGGACCAAATTAAGGCCCTTTAGAAGTCGGGGGATTAGTACATCTTCAAATGACCTGTAGCATGATGCAGGGAACCCATCGGGCCCGGGGAACGTTTCCGTTTTGACAGTTTGAGAGCCGCTCATAGTACGTCTAGCGATATAGGGGTCTCCAGTTCTGCCGCCGAGTCCTGCGTCAGGGTGTTGGCCATGTGGCTGTTTAAAAAGCCTTGTATCCGGGTTGCGCATTGCACGCGTTCGTCTTTCGAGTCACTTATAGGTAGATGATAAAGGTCTGAGTAACACCAGTGGAATTCGTCAGAGATCTTCCCGGGGAGCTGCTTGACGTTATTGTCCCTGGTGGCAATCTTAGTAATCTGGGATAGCCGCCTTTGTTTTCGCAGCATCCCGGCTAGATGCATTTGTTGGAGGGTTTGTAAAAGAACCTTATCAATTCTCGGACTGATAGGGACAGGCATTGTGAGGGAATCCATTTTAGGTCTCTACGAGCCTCTAGGAGCTCTTTGTGGACGTCTTCCGTTTGGGTGTCCTTATGTTGTTGTCCCAGGATGTTTATTTTAGATGTTCGGTCTTGTGTCATTCTTTTATGTTCTTTTTTTGCGGGCTGTACTGATGTTGATAAAATGTCTTCGTAGTACACATTTGTGGGCCTCCCATAGGACCAGGGGGGCTGTATCTGGAGTGTTGTTCTCTTTGAAGTATTGTAGCATGGCCGTTCGCGTCGCTTGCCTCTCATCAATATCAGTGAGGGTGTGTTCATTCATCTGCCATTGAAGTTCTGCCGGTTTGTATAGGGGGGATTGTATTTGTGTCAGAACGGGTGCGTGGTCGGACCAGCCCTGTGGCAGAATGACGCTGTCCCGTAATAGGTGGAGATATTCCTGCGTGATAAGTATGTAGTCTAACCTACTATACCTGCGGTGTACAGAGGAGTAATAGAAGTAATCCCGCTCTTCCGGATGCAATACGCGCCAGCTGTCCGCCAGACCAGCTTCAAGTATAGCTTTCTGTGCAGCTTGGAGACTGCTTTTGGGGAGGGAGCTGTGTCCCCTGGAGGTGTCGAGCCTCGGGTCCAGTGCTATATTAATATCTCCAGCCATGAGGAGAAGACCCTCACGGAATCTCTCGACATGACTCGAATGAGAAACTGATGTTGCCTCACGTTAGGTGCATAGAGACATGCAAACGTGTATTTCCTGTCTGCTATCGTCCCCTTCAGGAAAATGTATCTGCCATATGGGTCTGCCTCTTCCTCGATTCATTGGAATGGAATCAAACGGGAGAACAGTATGGCTACTCCCGCCTTCTTTGCATCTCTGTGGTTGGCGAAATAGCCCATTGGGTATCTCAGAGCGTAGGGTGATCCACTTCACGAAAGTGTGTTTCGTGGAGGAAGGCAACGGAAGCCCTGGCTGACCACATTGCTCTCAGTAAATGTGATCTACGCTCTGGGGAGTTTAGGCCTCGTACATTGTTAGACCAAAGTCACAGCGATGAACGCGCAAAGCCAAGGCCATGTATCCCGGGGGCAAAGCGCACGAAGGTGGGCTGGCACACGAGGGATGTGGAGAGGTTGAGAGTCAGAGAGAGAGAGAGAGAGAAGGGGAAAAAAGGCGGGGTGGGGACCGAGGAGGGGAAGGGACGTTTAATGCGTGTCTCATCCTGTGAGTACCGCAGTAAACTATATACAGTGAACAGGTGAGACCAAGCAGGAGGTCAGGTGTAATATTAACAGCCACCTGCTGTGTGCTCCGTCACCAAGAGGGTGTCTGTCTCGGGGAGCGAGGCCTAAACCTTCGCAGTGGTGGAAGTACAGTGTCAGAAAAAGGCACTTTAAGGCCTTTGTTGTATAGTCAGTAAGAAAATGAGGAGTGGTGTGTGTGAGAGCTCGGGCCCAGGCCGAGCTATTGTAGTTTGGATGTCACCCTGTCCAATCTGGTGTGTGTCCGAGTGGTGCAGATGCCATGTATTATGGTGTTTCGTCTCTCTTCCAGTCAGGTGTGACCCATGTCTTAGAGGTACAGTTTGGCTGTCATGTATCTTGAGTGCTTATATGGCTCAAGACGAAGGGGGGGGGTGTCAGCAGCAGGCCTCCCTTCTCGTCTAAAGGGGGGGGGGGGCCATGCGACAGCGAGGGCCATGTCTTTCCTCGTCGCGTTACGTTACACATATGATACATAACATGATGGGCTGGTGGTAGGCAAGTATCAGCGGCATGTGTCTGACAGCAAGGTGGGGCACAAACAGGTTCACAATAACATGGTATCAAAAATACAATTGCAGGATTATGATGCGAGTAATGTGCGGGCTACATGTGGGTAAGCAGCATGGGGGGGAGCCTACTCTTGGGACTTGGGGACCCTCTGGGGTAGGCGAACTGGTATCCTGGTCCTGAGAGTTCAAATATGTCCCTAGCCTTGCCATGAACCATTTACGTGTTCTGTGTGTGTTAGCGGATGTTAAAAACACCCTCACCTCCCCGCCGGCTCATGCTCTTACCCCCGCCCATCCACCTCCCTCGCATTGTGCCCCTCTCCTGGTCCAGCATGTGCCTCTTAACCCAGCTGATAATGGTGATCTAGTGCTGTGGTTGCTTCCCATCGTAAGGTAAGGGTTGGTAACCTAGGGGGAATGTGAGTGAAGGTGGGGGAACATTGCCAATTGCAGTACAGCATATGGTAGTGTGTTAAAAAATCCCAACAGTTCCAGATACTCTCCTAAAACGCTGGGTAGTAGTATCACACACTCTGCATATCCACCCAGAGTTAGAGGGTCCCGGTGGATCTGGGTGGATCTGACGGAGGTCCAAGTACCCTACGTCCCTTGACGGGGTAAGTTTCCCCAGACCCTGACAGGAACGGGAGTGGACCCAGGGAGGAGTCTCCAGGGCATCAGAGTAGGTGGGTCGGGCTGACCGTCTGAAGTTTAATATGTGTCTCGTAGGTTTATAGGCCCATTGCCCCTCAGGCCAGTTGGCTGAAGGGCCTCATGTAACAGCTCACTACGGGAGGCCGGGGCAATGGGGCAACAGAGTGATATCCGGCCAATGTAGTTGAGCCGCATAGCGTGGCTCAGGGCCAGAGGTGAGTCCAGGTATAGTGCCCAAAAGAGGGTGAAGGGCATCAACCCAAAGCATGTCAGTACCCACCCTGCAGGGAGATATGCACCCTAGGGAGATCCTCAGTACCTGAGCTATGGTGTCAGAGGAATTCCAGGGGCATGCGGGAGGAGTCACGGCATCTAAAATGGTGTGAGCAGCTTTATTCTTCTGCTCCTGCTGGACCGCCCCAATGCCTAGGTGGTGATGAGTGCTGTGGGGGTCTCATAGGGCCCGGATCTGTGTCTGGTCTGCGAGGGAGGATCGGCTCCTCCATCAGCCAGTTGCGGACCGTTGGGACCAATAAGCGGAATGCTCTCATGAACCGGGGGACATCATCTGGCCACCTGATTGTGTGCCATGTGGTGCCCTGGCGTGCCTGTAGGCTGAAGGGGAATCCCCAGCGTTAGGGTATTCCCTTGTCTCTCAGTGCGCTGGTGGCTGGCCGCACTGCTCTTCTGGCGTCAAGTGTTAAGCCTGAAAGGTCCTGGAACAAGGACACTGTGACATCCCGGAAGGAGATCGAGGGGGTGTCGCGTGCAGCTGCCATAATGCTTTCTTTCAGTGCAAAGTCATGGAGGCAGCACAGGACGCCTCCACGCCTGCCGTCCTTGCCGACCAGGTCGAGGGATCTGTGTGCCCAATCAAACTTGATCTTTGTGGTGTTGCTGGGCTGAGGATTTGGCAGAACAAGGGCTTTCAATGCAGCAGCTACAGGGGAGGCGTCTGGCTCAGGTAGGTCGCACACTCTAACGTTGTGGCGCCTGCTGCGGTTTTCCAGGTCCTTCACTTGCCTGCACAGGGACAGCAGCATGTTACCTTGACGTCACGCTGCACTTTCTGCCACCCTGTGTCACTGTAGGCAGATCTGTGCCTCCGCTTCAGCGAGCATGACGTGGGCGCCCAGAGCGATGTTGTCGGAGCGGATTCTGACCAGTTCCTCCCTCATTGCCGTCCAGGAATCTCTTGTATCAGCATGCCGATGTGTGTCCTGTTCCTCCAAAATTTGAGCCAGCTCAGCCCTGATTTGAGTTAGGGCCTCAACCTGTGGGGTCTCCTCCGTCAGGCCTACCCCTGTGCTCTCCGTCTCCCGGTGAGGAGGGCGCCATCTTGACTGGCTGGTCGTGGCTTCGGAGTTCCGCCGGCGTGGAGATAAAATCGTCCAGGGTGCCCGTGCAGCATCATGGTGGATGAGCTCAATCAACAAGCGGCTTGCACCATGCTCAGTCAGGCCATGCCCCCTCGATGTTCTGTTATGTTTATCACATATGATAATACTGTATTGCAACTTTCACAGTTTTTTTTTTCTTCTCTTACAGTGTAACGTGCTTGTTTCTTACATCTTTTTTTGGTTGTGGATTCCAAGTTGAAATTGGATGATTATAAGTTCCATAGCTTGTTTCTGCTCTGGCTCCTTTCGTTGCAAAGAAAAGGAAGTGCTAAATAGCTTCTCTTTTATTGGTGTTCGTTTTCTCTGGTTGTTTATCTTGTTTACTGCTATTTTTGCTGCTATGGAGTTGCAGTAAAGAGAAAATGAAAACTATTTGCCTCCTGATATTATTAAAATTAAGATGAACTATATTTTAGGTCTTTGTGGATAATGCCAGCTTTTGGCATCTAAATTCATAAAATTTTAACAGTATTTAATATTATTAGTATATATCCATAAGAGCTTATTATTTTTCTCAATGTACAAAGTAATTTAATTGCATAATACTTATGCAAAATGTTTAGTATGGTTGAGGTATTACTGGTATGATCTGATTTAGTATATTAGTCTGTTCCTTACTATAGCACATGTGCACAACACATGTAAAAAAGATTTGTCCATATTTCCATGTGCACATACCAAATTAGAATTCCCAATGTCTGCAGAAATCAAACCACATTGAAGTATAGTTAATATTTCAGAGTATATGGTATATAGGGGTTTATAGCAAATTATGTATACAGAGCCATGCCGACCTCCATGCATCACCTCTTCTTTGTTCAGCATCATCACTTCCTCCCCTGTCAATTATGTTATTTTGCAGATTTAATGCCAGATGTGTGAGTGATACACTACTTCATCGTAATCTGGCAACCAAAGCGTTATGTCTACACAGGGTAATACATCGATGTTAGAGGATGATCATCCACACATCCCATATTTTAATTGTAATTAATCTTAATCCGGTGCCTTTGGAGTTTTGGGAAGAAAACCCTGTTCACAGCCTCTGGCTGGATTTGTGATAGATATAATAAGGTGATGTTCCACTGGGCATAAAGAATTATGCCCACGCCCTAATTTCCGGGTCCTGTCCCATAGTGACATTTTTTGTTTCTGGAATCATGTTTTTTAGCCTTCATGTCTCCCCAGTTCTTGCATTAATAGTGTTGATGAAGAGTAGTGCAGAGTAAGGAGGCATAATAAACAAAGTCTGCTGTATTAATTTAATACCAGGACACCTCACTGAGCCATCCAATAAGTGGGTAGGGACTTACAAGGCAAACCTTTATAAAAAAAAAAAAAAAAAACACACACATTAAAAACAGCTGCCACCAAAAATAGTCAACCTAGGGAAGAACCTCAAACCTCTAGTCCAGGGGTCCTCAAACTCCGGACCCCCACATGTTGCTGAACTACAACTCCCATGATTCTCTAGCTATCTATGTAATTCAAAGAATCATGGGAGTTGTAGTTCAGCAACATCTGGAGGGCTACAGTTTGAGGACCCCTGCTCTAGTCCTTACTCTAGTTTATGAAAACCAAACAAAATTGTGATTTATTGTATCAAGAACTACGCTGCTCCGATCAAGCCACATGTACAGAGGTGTATATGGGTTACTTGACACCCAAGGCAAAACTATTTGTTGATACACCTCCTAGAATTGTACATTTTCTGTGTGTTTTGCTGTGTATGCCTGCCACACTGGCCACACTGGTGAAATGCTACTCCACACATGGCCTCCTGTGAAGGCTGCTGTGGCGAAACCAACTTCGCCACTGTGAACTGGAGAAGCCTGGTTGCTAGCCTCCTGCCCGCTGACTATGGCCCTGGACATATGGTACTGTAAAGACTATATTTGGGCATGTATAATTTATATTGCTGCTACTGGCCCTTTAAAATCAGCGATGGACATTTTGGGACTACTGTCCCTTTAAGACTGTGAAGCATGTTCTATTGTACTGCCTGTATATGGTATATGTATTTATGTATGCAGTTAACCTGGGTTATATATATATGCAGCCTTCATCTGATTGTTCGGTAGAATCACTCCATTCCTTGTATTGAGGAAACTACCGAACAACCAGACCACCCAGGACTAAGTGTGCCTCCAATTACCGTTTGCAACAATGTTGCAAACGGGTAATTGGCAATCAGTGCAGTGTGGTCTTTGTCCTCTGGGTGGCCGCAATTCAGGAAACTAACACGTGGCGGCGGCCATCTTTAACTACCGAACAGCGGTGTTTTGCCGTCGAGTGTCTGGAACTGAAATCGGACACTCGACTAGGCAAACACCGCTGAGACCTCCAGACTTCCAGGATTTCGTGGGGAAACTACCGAATGACCCGCCGTTCGGTAGAAAGAAACGTACGAACTAGGGGATTCATACGAACTCCCCTTAGTCTCTATAACACCAGAAATTCGTATGTTTCATTCACCTGTTTGTGACCGACCGCAGGGCCAAAATGCATGGAACTGTTTTCGGATACTTTACCCATGCGGTCGGTCAATACTTTAAAGTCCCATAACTCCCGAACCGTTTATCCGAATGGGCTGATTTTAACATATGTTGTTCCTCCAGACTAGGGCTATCTGGAGATATTGGATTTGTGGATGTACCCCAAGTATTTAGGGTACATCCAAAACTTGGGTAAAACTATGTCCCTGTTAATTGTGTTAACAGATATGTTGGAGGGAGGAGATGTGTGGGTTGTACCTTAAACTGGATTGGTGTACTGTAAACCCCTCCCTTGCATGGGAGAATCTCATATAAGCCTGTGTGTGAATAAATCAGTGTTGTTGCTGTTTAACCCTGAAGCTGGAGTGTGTCTCTTTCTTGGGGGGAAAGGGGACTGTATGCCGACTGCCAGGAGTGTAAGCTGTCCATATTGCTTTTCCTGTTCGGCTGCTTCCAGGGTTAGTGTGTCTGCTGTTCGAGAGTTGGTGAATTCGTGCAGTTTGGGAGTTCGGGAAGTTGGTGCTTATGGTAGCTGCTGGTCTATCTAAAAGGGATTATCGCCTAAACTGATTTTTCCCCTTTTATGCTGAAACGGTCCGTTACAGCTGCTAAGTCTCTTTTTAATGGTATTTTAAAGATACTCATGGCATACTCTGGACACCAACACCATAGGGTTTGGACTGATATTCAAGCTGTTTTTCTCCACATTGAAATCTCATTATATTTGTTTAAAGGAACGTTATACTCACCCAGACCACTTAATCTCAATGAAGTGATCTGGATGCAGTTTTTTTTTTTTTTTTTTTTAGAAACTGCAATGCTGCAATGCTTACATTGCAGGGTTAAGTCCATCTCTACTGGCAATACGACAGCCATTAAACTTGGTCACGTGATGAGGAAGCCCCATAGGAAAGCATTGATGTAATTCTTTCCTATAGGGAATTTTGAATGCGCACGTAGCACTTGCCATGCATGTGCATTAGGTCCCCTCTATGAGGAGCATTAAATTAGTTATCTGTGAGGAAGCAGAAAGCAAAGAGGTGAACAGTACCAAGAGGGCTTTAGCACTTGAAAAAGGTAAATAAATCCCCTGAAAAAGAAGTAGGGACAGGAACACAATTCCTAACGCTATTGTGTTCCTTTAAAAAAAAAAAAAGTTGCAGGTTTCTGCAGCATAACCATACCCTTTTAGTCATACTTCCTCATCACAAACCAACTTTCTTTTTAGAAGTACACTGAGTACATAGTCGAGTTGCTGACATGATTCCACTCCACCGCCAATCACTCTCTTCTGTTAATCTGCCCCCTTTACATTTAGCATGACTTTGAAATAGTACACAGATAAGAGGGCAGAGATTGCCTGTGCGGTGGAGTCAAGTCAGAAGCTAAGCTCATATTGATGTATCATTGGCTGTGCTACACTGCATACCGAAAGAAGACATTTTATGAAAAGGGTAAGCATGCCTAAGGTTGGGGGAATGCAAGTAAGAAAGAGCCAAAACATTTTTACTTTTTTATTATTTTCTTTTAGCAAAGCTAGTTTGATTGAGGATGAAAACACAGCATGAATATGAGGCCACAACATATCAAATGCACTTAAGTTGTGTTGATGACTAGATGTTCATTTAATGAATCTCAGTAAAGTGTATTAACAAGCAATACTGAATATAAAAAAAAATACAAAAAACACGACTCTGATATTGTCAAAGTCTGACTTCTTTTTAAAACTAATATTGTCATATATTCAATACATAAAAAAAACCTCCATTATTATTGCTATGGCTGCAGTCTCTTTATATAGCGCATAGTCTTTGGTATAACTACAAAGTTTCTCTTTACAGATACAAATCTTGACTGTCCTACCTCAGAGACTTTTCATTTTTCTTGATCGTAAATCCTGAATTCAGTCGCACTTTTATCTTCAAAGCCATTTCTGAACTGTGCGTTTTATGAAATATATTCCTCTATTTTTTTTTTGTATTCCAATTTTTATATTCTGACAGTCTACCTAAAAATAAAACCTCTCAGTCAGCTTCTCCTGACCTCTCCATCTGGATACCCCCCACTAACTCATCCTAACCTCTTCTTTTTGCTTCAAACCGACAAGGAAAACATTAGATACAATCTATGTGCATTACAAAGCCCCCTAGACTCTTGACACATTTGGTTTAGGTTTTTTTGCAGATGTTAACTCCAGTATTCTGTTTAATAACACAGAATACTGTACTCAAAAATGGTACATTACAGATTGGAGTTAACCCCAATTTTTGCATGGATAAAGTAGTTAAAGTACAAAACTATTTAAAATACAAAAATATATATAAAAAACTAATTTATCTGAATCTTGCGTAATACGCAGATATTTTTAAAATAATTTTTATATTGGTTGTGGACATATGTTCACATAATATCTAATCTCTATCTCCTGTGTATAAAAAAACTATACGTTTGTGAGTTATTTGCCTAAATCCTTGGTTGTAATATTTGTTTTACAGAAACTAAAACCAGACAGGCTCTTTTATGGAGTTCTCGCAAAGTTATGCCAAGTAAATTGCTATTTATTTACTGGCATAACTTTGCTACAATGTCAGTTAGTAAAGAGTTTCATCTGGAGCGCAAACGCTCCATGCACAATCATAGCTCTTTTACTGGAGAAAATGATATGATTTACACCGTATCTCACTAGTCCAGTACTGCCATTATAATTCACTCTCTCAATACCACAGAAGTGAGCAGAACAATATTACTCTTCCCTCAGCAGCAGTACTAAAAAAGAGATAAAAGAAAAATGAGATTCTTCGTTGTCCACCACTGTTGGTGAAAAAGTGGTAAAGTAACTAGGGGTTTGCTAGGGGAGTGCTTGATCCTTATGATCCCGGCAACGGCCTACGGGTAAAAAAACGCATGTCGAGTGCATACTGACGTGTCTCTCGGACTGGAGGTTCCCTAACTTACTACTTGTTCATGGTTTAACCTCACTCCTCCAGTTCGAAATTCTGCATTGATTTATTTAATCTTGGTCTCCTAGATCACTATACTGGGGCATTGGGATACCATTATTTAACTTACCTACTTCAGGCATTATTAATTTTGGGCTTCTGACAGGGAGGGAACATGTGCTGGCTGTCAAATATGTAGGAATTAGGGAGGGGAGATGGATCTTGGAAGCAGCTCTCCTGTCCTCCCGCGAGCAATCTGTTTGGAGCGTTGCTGCGCATACCATGGCAATGCTCCACAGAGCATCGCGCGGGGGGACAGAAGAGCTGCTTCCCTGTCACATACTTACCACCTCCGGACCACCAAGGATGGCTGTGTTCCCTCCCCTTCACCAAAGTTAAGAAGAAGGGGGGGTAGATACAGATTTAATATACTTTTTCTTTCTTTATTTTTTTATGTATCTTCCCCCCCACGCACTGCAACCCTACCCCCCCCACACACAGCTCCCCTACCCCCCACACAGCACCCTACCCCCCACACAGCACCCTACCCCCACCCTCCCACACAGCCCTCCTACCCCCTACACAGCACCCTCACCCCCCACAAAGCATCCTCACCCCCCCACACAGCACCCCCACCCTCCACAAACAACACCCCCCCACACACAGCACCCCTACCCCCCACACAGCACCCCTACCCCTACACACAGCACCCTACCCCCACACACAGCACCCCTACCGCCCCACACACAGCACTCTTACCGCCCATTACACAGCACCCTACCCCCACACACAGCATCCCTACCCCCCACTGTATGTATGATAGCTTTACTGTTTTAGTGAAACACACAGTTGAACAATATATTCTGTCCTATACCATAGATGGGCTGAGCAAGAAAACATGAGCATTAAATGATGCAGCACTGTGGAGTGATAGTACCAGATGGCATGCTTGCTTGTGTGGTGGAATATGGGGTAGAATGGTAAGGGAAATATACTTAACTCATATGATCCTTCCTCAAAGAAAGCTGCCATTTTTCTCTCTTTAGATCTTGGCGATTAAAGTCACCAGGTGCCTGGGAGTACCAACAAGGAGCTATATCTTACCATATACTCACTGACATACCATCTGCATCTATTGAGCATCATTTGAGAATATTATTTCTCTGTCATCTTACAGCCAAGAAATGGTTAGATTGTAAGCTTAATATAGAGACACTCTAAGTACCAAAACAACTGTAGCGTAAAGTGGTTTTGGTGTATAAATCAAGTCCCTGCTGTATCACTTTTTAATTGTGTGCCATTTAGAAGTAAAATAACTTTGTTTATACAGCCCTCACCACACTTTACCTGGCTGTTGCTTACACAGAGTCTAAATATTTTAGTATTGCTTATTATACATCTTTTCTTAACTTCTCTGTTAAATGACACTAAAGACAATTACTCATTTACAGGATTACTTACCCTGTTAACATTATACATATATACATCACAGTTGTGATGTTTTACAGAGGAGAGTAGAATTTAGAAAAAAAATCTAAATCTTGCTACAGTCTCCAAACTGCATGAAGCATAAAAATAACAGAAAAGGAAATCTATTAAAAACAGCCCATAAAATTATATAATAGGCACAGAATGTATTTTTCCATGCTGGTTAGCATTAGAGTTAGCAGTAAAAAAAATAGCTGATTTTATAAAGCAAACATTAAAGAGACGTTTATTTTATTTTTTTAATAACACATATTGAGGGATAATATCTTTATCTGTGAGCTAAACAAACACACATTTATAGCACATGCATCATGTCACAGAATGTTAAGTGTGAAAATCTAGTCAAATTCTCCAATGAGGCTACTTGTAAGCTCCTTTTTTATCTGTTATTGTCTGACTAATTGCACACAAAATCCTTTTTAACTCACTAAGAACATAGGCAATAGTACTGTATGGCAATTTAAGGTGTGAATGTCATAATACTCTGAGCCTTTTACTGCAATAAAAACCATATTTGCATTTAAATCCGAAAATACATAGTGGTAACTTTCTACAACATGGGTAGGCAACCTTTTGCACTCCAGAAGTTGCGTATTACAACTCCCAAAACTCTCTAACAGCCATAATGCTGGCAAAGCATCAGGGGAGATGTAGTCCACAACATCTAGAGTGCTGAAGGTTGCCTACCCCTGTTCTACACTATCGATGTCCCACTTTTTCAGAAGTACTTTCATTGTTTATTCTTTAAATGTTGGGTGTTGTATAGTGTCACCCAAATTATATTCAAACAGTGATGATATATCAAATCCTACAGGGAAGTTGGGGCATAGGAAGCCTTTAAAAAAGCAACAACAAAAAATTACCGCCAGACGGTTGGTTTCCAGCTGATTTACTCTGTTCCACTGCTATGCTTTTTTAAATTTAAATTAGGTTCACAATGTAATTTAAACTGATGAATGATAGAGGGCAAATTGGTGGTAATGAAATATCTGGCACACAGAATGACTGTGAGAATTGGTTTCATTATATGTAGACATTGTCTCAATACGTAATATTGGAATCATGGTTTGGACTATTGAGCTTTTCACTCCTTTTTAGGTCCAGCTAATGTAAAAAAATAAGTGCTAATTGCAAAAATGGAAACATTGTGGTTGAACACATTACAGCAAAAGCAATATAGCATTCTGTGCATTCTTGCTTTAGGATTATGTTTCCTTTGTAGTTTTAATAACCTTCCGTGGGATCTGAACAAAGAACTTTGTGCCCAAACGTTGCTGTAATTTATTCCATTTATACAGTCTTGCCTAAAGTAGCAGTCAAGGAAAAGTTCATTTTGAATGAATGAATTAATCCCAATAAAGCCGCAAAAACTTAAGAATCAGCTGATAAGCTACAAACAGTTACTTAAATGAAACAAATGAAAATCATCTGGACTCCATAATAAGTAGGATGAAGGTGGCATTGTCCTTATTCCCTTATTTACACCACAGGTTACAATGGCCTGGATAATGGGATGGTGGAGGGTAAAAACGTTTGCGAAACGCACATTCAGAGCAGGTGCTACTCTTCCTCTGTGCTTTACTGCATATTCCATTGCTCGTTTTGACTGGATTTCATGTAATCATGTTCATCCAGTGAACCTGTGACAGCAATGGAAACCATGCAGTGGGGGCTTTGGCAATGTTTCAAGAAACTCTGATGAGAGCTGTATGACTACTGTATGACCACTGAAGCAAATTGCTATTATCTGGAAGTAGATTATTGCTTTGGTGTCTGTACCTGTCATGGCACATGCAACATTTTAAATAATAGAAGAGGAAAATTTGTCTGTACAGTGTGCTAACAGAATTTCTAGCAAAAGTACAGATTTTTCAATAAATATAAAAGAAAACGGGCCTTTCCCTCTCCTGTAGAGCGCACATTATGTTTGAGGAGAATTAAGTGACAGGAGAAAGCAATTTTTCTGCTCTTCAACACAGCAATGACAGGTAATGTCATGTAGTTGCTGTGATTATTCTTCTGGCAAGCAAGTTCTGTACTTTGTTAGAGGACAATTGAAATGGAGTAGAAATGGAGTAGAAGTGGAGGGTGGAACATAGGTTAGAGCATGGAGGTTGTGTCAGTGATGTATTTTCCTCTAGGTCAACAAGACCAATGCCTAGGGGACAATTCTGGAGGCTGCTGCACTTCTACTTTTATAATATGGCGCCAAAGAAACCATGCTTTAGATCCTCAATCAGTGCAGCCTACTAGAGTAGCTGTTGCAGTAACATGTGAGGTTACATCCTTTCAGATATTGGGGAGTCATCTGAGGAGTAATACCAATCTGCTCAGCTAACCTGTGGTTGTGTTTAAAGGGACACTATAGTCACCAAAACAAATACAGCTTATTGTATTTGTTCTGATGAGTAGAATAATTCCCTTCAGACTTTTTGCAGTAATCACTGTCTTTTCAGAGACCAATCCTATGGGGAAGCATTGTGATTGGCCCAGGGAATCACTTCTAATGATGTCAGCCAAGCAGGCAGACCAGGGGCAGATTTGGCAGCTTCAGACTCAATATATATGCAGTTTACTATATTTAGCGAGGCAAACAGGGCCAGGGTGGCTAGATGGTGGTTTTAACACTATAGGATCAGGAATACATGTTTGTTTTCTTGACCCTATAGTGTGCCTTTAAGGTGCAGGATATGTGGCATGTGGCCTTTCTCCCCAATAAGCAAACAGAACAGGGTCTACAGATTGAATAAAAAGGGGGCATGTGAGACCAATATGAAAAGTAATAGTCCTGAGTAAAACGAACAGAAGAAAGAGGTATATGAAGAGTGATAGGAGTAAGGGAAAGGATGTATTGGAGTGACATAAGTACTGGAAGAAGAGATATTGGGAGTGATAGGAGTAAGGGTTGAGTAAGGAATGAGTGAGAATGATAGGAGGCTAGGGAGAGGAAGGTGTCATGCACAGTGGGTATGTTTTTGTTCTAGCATCGTCGGGGAAACCTGAATTGTCTATTTTATTTGTTTAGCATCTTTGTTCTGGCAGAAAGTGAGGCTTGTTGATCAAAAGAGCATTGTTGTGGCTCTGTTATTTTACATGGCACTCTAAACACCAATACAACTTTCGCTTAAGTGTTTTTTGTGTATGGGTCCAGTGGCGTACACACAACCCATGGGGCCCCGGTGCGAAAACTGATCCGTGGCCCCCCCCCCCCGTGCGCGCGCTTACTCTGCGCGGGCTGGGGCCGCAACACATGGCGGCAGGCACCTGGTCGCAGGGCTGCGACCCCTGCGACCACGGTATGTACGCCAGTGCATGCATAAACACATACACTTAAAGTACCACTACAGACACCCAGATCACATCAGCTCAATGAAGTGGTCTGGGTGCCAGGTCTCTCTAGTTTTAACCCTGCAGCTGAAAACATAGCAGTTTCAGAGAAACTGCTATGTTTCACTGAGGGTTAATCCAGCCTCTAGAGGCTGTCTCATTGACAGCCGCTAGAGGATTTTCTGCGATTCTCACTGTGAAAATCACAGTGAGAAGACGCTGAACGTCCATAGGAAAGCATTGAGTAATGCTTTCCTATGGGCGGTTTGAATGCGCGCGTGGCTCTTGCCACGAATGCGCATTCGGAGCTGAGAGGCGGATCGGGGCGGAGAGATCCCGAGCGCCAAGGGAGTCCGGCGCTGGAGAAAGGTAAGTGCTTAAGACACACACATTAACTGACAGACACACACTCAGTGACAAACATACATACACACTTACTAACAGAAGCACACAGACACACACTCTACCACTAACACGCACACTCTAACACACACACTCTAATACTAACACACACACACTCTAACACTAACACACACACACTCACTAACACACACACACTCACTAACATACACTCACACTAAAACACACACACACACACTCACTAACATACACTCACACTAAAACACACACACACACACTCACTAACATACACACACTAACATACACTCACTAACATACACTCACACTAAAACACACACACACACACTCACTAACATACACACACTAACATACACTCACTAACACACTCACACACACACTAACATACACTCACACACTCACTAACATACACTCACACTAAGATACACTCACACTAACACACACTCACTAACATACACTAACACACTCACACACACTCACTAACATACACTCACACTAACACACACTCACTAACATACACTCACACAATCACTAACATACACTCACACTAAGATAAACTCACACTAACACACACTCACTAACACACACTCACTAACATACACTAACACACTCACACACACACACACACACACACTAACACACACTCACTAACATACACTCACACTAACACACACTCACTAACATACACTCACACTAACACACACTCACACACGCACTAACATACACTCACACTAACACACACTCACTAACATACACTAACACACACACACACACACACACACTAACACACACTCACACACACACACGTTTATTTTTTGTTTTTTTTATTTAATCCCCCCAGCCTCCTTACCTGTGGGAGAGCTGAGGGGATTCCCTGGGGTCCAGTGGTGTCACCCGGCTGGCTGGTCCTGCGGGCGCGCGAGGGAGCACTCTCCCCTGGGTGCTCCCTCCCTCTTCAGCTCCCTTGCGCGCTGCGTACTGATACCGGAGCCGGAAGATGACGTCACGCTCTACACACACACACACACACACACTCTAATACTAACACACACACACTCTAACACTAACACACACACACTCACTAACACACACACACTCACTAACACACACACACTCACTAACATACACTCACACTAAAACACACACACACACACACTCACTAACACACACACTAACATACACTCACTAACACACTAACATACACTCACACACTCACTAACATACACTCACACTAAGATACACTCACACTAACACACACTCACTAACATACACTAACACACTCACACACTAACATACACTCACACTAACACACACTCACTAACATACACTCACACACTCACTAACATACACTCACACTAAGATACACTCACTAACATACACTAACACACTCACACACTAACACACACTCACTAACATACACTCACACTAACACACACTCACTAACATACACTCACACTAACACACACTAACACACTCACACACTCACTAACATACACTCACACTAACATACTCACTAACATACACTCACACACACACACACGTTTATTTATTTATTTATTTTTTATTTAATCCCCCCAGCCTCCTTACCTGTGGGAGAGCTGAGGGGATTCCCTGGGGTCCAGTGGTGTCACCCGGCTGGCTGGTCCTGCGGGCGCGCGAGGGAGCACTCTCCCCTGGGTGCTCCCTCCCTCTTCAGCTCCCTTGCGCGCCGCGAACTGATACCGGAGCCGGAAGATGACGTCATCTTCCGGCTCCGGTTTCAGTGCGGCGCGCGAGGGAGCTGAAGAGGGAGGGAGCACCCAGGGGAGAGTGCTCCCTCGCGCGCCCGCAGGACCAGCCAGCCGGGTGACAGCAGGGCCAGCCTCTGGGGGCCCTGAGGTGGCCGGCTCTTGGGCCCCCAGGAGAAGAGGCTGGCCCTGTGGGTACATACCTGGGTCGCAGGGCGGCCGGGCCCCCTGGTGGGCCGGGCCCGGTCGCAGCCGCGACCCCTGCGACCCCGGTATGTACGCCACTGTATGGGTCATGTCCCCGCAGGAGGAGTTAAATCACTTGGTTTATGCAGCCCTCGTTATACCTTCCTGCCTGTGACACACACACTGCCTTCCTACACACTTACTGCAAAGAGAGATCTAATGCTTACAATTCTAATCATTATAATGCTTATAGTGTTTGTTTTAGTATTTATCTCCTGCTCTAGTAACAAATCTCTAAAATGTCCCTATTTTGGAGGGACAGTTGCTATTTTTGGATCCAAATCCATCTGTCCCTACTTCCTATTCTAATGTATCTCTTTTCGAGGAGCTCCATATCGTTGGGGTGTCTGAGTGTATAACTGAGCTCCACAGCAATAATACAGTTATGTGTCTTTAAACTACATTAAATGTGTTTAGAAATCAGTCTGTGTTAATAAGATACATTGTTCTTCTTCTAAATTATATATTAGAATGAACTGTTATTAGTAAATCACCTAATCTACCTCAATACAAAAAGAAAGCAGCCCGATCCTCATTTTCCTACAGAGCACCGCTATTGTGGAACGACCTCCCGCACACTTTCAAATATTCCCCAAGCCTGAAGTCCTTTAAGAGATCCCTCTCTACATACCTCAAAACAGAATGCACCTGTCATGGTTGATTATATATTTCCTATCTGTTCTATGTAAAATTTTGTATATGTTGTGTATTAATATTGTTTTTGTATTTTATTGTACCCTATTGTACCAATGCAATGTTTTGTTGTCCCAGGACATACTTGAAAACAAGAGAAATCTTAATGTATATTTCCTGGTAAAACAGCCACACCCCTGTCCACACCCCTACTCACACTCCTAAAAAGTGGCTCTTTGTCTATTTAAAATGTTAGGAGATATTTGTTAATAGCATGCTTGAGCCTGCAGGAGCCTATTTGGGATTAAAGTTCAATTAACAGAGCAGGACATCTAAAGTAAACATATTATATTGGCAGGTAATGGAGCAGTGGGACTGCAAGGGCATTATCTATACACTCAAACTGCTTCATTAAGTTAAGAGAAAAAAAATCGGAGCACTGTAGTAAACCTTTGCATTAAGTTTCGAGCAAAAAATCGGCAAAAGGTCTAGGGTCTGTATCTTGTGATATGCTTTCAATTAATACAGTAATATGAATATATCTGCTATACACTTTGATGCTCTCCCTTTCTAGCATCCAATGACATAACATAAACAAAAATTTCACAAAAACAGTGGAGCGATATTTAGCTGGTGTACACCACACCCAGCAGTGACTCAAGAAGTTAATACAAACGACAGCAAAACTCGGTTATGAGATCATATGGTACAGAAATGGGAAAAAAGAGAAAAAATAAACAGAATAGTGTAAATCTGCTAAATTGTATGGTACACGTATAAGTATAACTATACCAGTATTTTTTAGCAAAGAGTTAATACATTTAAATCTTTAACAATTAAAAACAAATCATATGTTCATGTAAGACACAATACAGATGCACAGCCGCTTTCAAGATAAAGTGTTGAGTAGTGCGGTACATGTACCCGCTACTCACAAACACGCTTAATCACTGAGGAATCTCCCATCAAAGTGTTGGAGTCTCTGTGGTCTGTCTTCTCATGTACAGTCGGGTTGCGGTCCCAGCTCTCGCACGGTACTGTTCGTCTTTCGCTGTTTAAGCTGGGTACGTATTGCGTCACATCGTCCACGCGTTTCGCTGCAAGAGGTCGGCTTTCTCAGGATGGTTTAAGCTAGTTCAGCCCTTCCCAGTGTGGGCTATATATATTGTGTATGCGAGATTGACAGACTTCCTCGAGTCCAACTCTCTGCTAGACCCGCTTCAGTCTGGTTTCCGCGCTAAGTACTCTGTGGAAACGGCACTGACCAAAGTATCCAATGATCTACTCACTGCAAACTCTCGTGGTCACTACTCTATCCTAATTCTCCTTGACCTGTCTGCGGCTTTTGACACTGTTGATCATCAACAGCTTCTTCTCATCCTCCGCAATATCGGTCTACAAGATATTGCTCTCTCCTGGTGCTCCTCCTACCTCTCACAGCGCTCTTTCAATGTTTCTTTCTCTGGCTCTGCTTCTTCTCCCCAACTCCTCTCTGTTGGTGTCCCCCAGGGTTTAGTCCTTGGTCCCCTACTTTTCTCCATCTATACTGCCTCCCTTGGTAAACTCATTAGCTCCTTTGGCTTCCGATATCATTTCTATGCGAATGACACGCAAATCTACCTGTCCTCTCCTGATCTCTCCCCGTCCCTCTTGACTAGTGTCTCTGACTGCCTCTCTGCTATTTCTAACTGGATGGCTTCCACTTCCTTAAACTAAACTTGACCAAAACTGAAATTCTGGTCTTTCCTCCCTCAAGTGTTGTTACTCCTGTGTCTGTCTCCCTCCAAGTCAACGGTGCTACTATCAGCTCCACCACGCAGGCTCGCTGCCTAGGTGTTCTCTTTGACTCCGACCTCTCCTTCAAGCCTCATGTTCAATCTATCGCCAAATCCTGTCATTTCCATCTCAAAAACATTGCGCGCATCCGCCCCTACGCCAGATGTGACTAAGTTGTTGGTCCATTCCACTGTCCTTTCTCGCCTTGACTTCTGTAATCCGCTTCTCAGTGGTCTTACGTGCTCCCAACTTGCGCCGTTACAGTCTATAATGAATGCGGCAGCGAGGCTCATCTTCCTGTCCGCCCGCACCTCCCATGCCTCACCCTTCTGTCAGTCCCTACATTGGCTTCCTATAAAATATAGAGCTCAATTTAAAATTCTGGTTCTTGCTTTCAAAGTTTTTAACTGGTCCTCTCCCCCCCTCCAAATTAAAAATAGGTCATCAATATAGCGTTTATAGAGCACCGAGTTTGCTTCCCAGCCACTATCTACACCCATATGGTAAGTTTCCTATTAAAACATAAATAGATTGGCATAGCTGGGAGCGAACATGGCGCAAATCTGGAGGTAAAAATTATTCTGGAACCAAAAGTAATTATTTCTAAAATCAGTTGAATAGAATCTAAAACAAACTGAATTTAGCTCCTCTGGTAAGTGATGCATTTTCTAAAAATTGGATGGAGTATAGAATCAACATACTCAGAGAGTCTGCAAGATACTGAATTTATACCCAAAATGATCGGCCTACCTGGAAACTTATTTATATCCTTATGTAATTTAGGGTGAAAATAAAATACAGGGATTCTTTTATATTTAATGTCAATGTAGTTTCTTTCTTTGGAGTTCAACAGACTTTCCTGGATACCTTTCTTGATCAATGAAGATAATTTCTCTTTTATCTCTTTGGTCGGGTCATGGGGTAACTTATTATATGTTGAGCTATCACCGAGTAGTCTGTATGCCTCCTCTAAGTAATACTCATGGTCCATAATAACAACCCCCCTTTGGCAGCTGGTTTGATTATTATGCTGGTATCCTCTCTTAATTCTTTCAATGCCTTATATTCTTGGGGGTTCAAGTTTTATTGACATTTATTTAGTGGTTTTAATTGATGTATCTGGTTGTCATCTCTTCTGATATCATCCATTTAGGATAGAAGGAGGATCTTTCTTTTAAAGAAGTGTGTTGTACTTCCTTGTCGTCATTATCCAGTCATGTACTAGTATTTCGAACTGTAAGAGTATCTTTAAAAAAATTGTTTTCTAGTAAACTTATTAAGATCTATGAAAAACTGAAACTTATCTAAACTTTTTGATGGAGCAAACTTTAATCCTTTATTAAGTAAACTTATGTATTCCTTTCCTAACTGCTTTTTGGACAAATTAAAAATCCCTATAGGTACTATTTCCTTTGCTCCACCTCTTTTGGTTCTCTTTCCCCCTCTATTGCCTCTTCCTTCCTTCATCTTAATCGTTTTGCGTGAAGAGGCAGGGATGTTATGTCCCAATTCCTTCTCCGTTTCTCTATGGGTATTGTTTTGAACCCTTTTTGCTTTTTCTAAAAAAAGACTGGAGTCATTTTGGGTCCTTCCTAGGGGTTCAAATCTATTCCTAATAGGAATGTGATAGTTATCTCTTATAGTATTCCTTTGCTGATAGTTAGATCTCCGTTTTATAACGGTTTTAGAAAATGCACCACTTTACCCGAGGAACCAAATTCAGTTTGTTTTAGGTTCTATTCAATTATTTTAGAAAAAAATAAATTTTGGTTCCAGAATAATATTTACCTCCAGATTTGTGGCACAGCGATGGGCACCAAGTTCGCTCCGAGCTACGCTAATCTATATATGGCTCATTGGGAAACTTACCATATGGCTGTAGATAGTGGCCATTATAGCCCATGGCTCAGTATTGGACCGAAGAGCCAACTCATTAGAATAAAGAGGAATTGCACACATTGCAGCATGTTCAAGCAACAAAGTCAAAAAGTTATCCAAGATTTTAAAGATAGGGGATATGAAGATGTGATTTTAAAACAAGCGGTAAAGGAAGAGCAAGAAATGTATGTGAGGGTCTCTTTGATGGAATATAAAGTTAGGGATATGAATGACCAAAACCCACAAATCCCCTTTATATGTCAATTTTCAGGGAACCAAAACAACAAAGTTAGAAATATAATCTATAAACACAGGCACTGGAATACAGAACATGAAAAGGATTTTAACTAATGTTATCCCGAATACTAATACCCACCAAGAGAACTTTTAAATAAACTTAAAAGCTATATTTAGATGCAGTAACTGCAATATATGCTGTAATACTAATACATCAAGTAAGAAGGCATGCATCAATGATTTTCAATCAAATAGCAAGACTTACTGAAAAAAATAACATCACCTGCCACTCGAAAAATGTTATATACATGTTAACTTGCCCCTGTGGATTTAAGTATATAGGTCGCACGTCGAGACAATTACGTACAAGAATATGTGAACATGCTTATAATATAAAGAGACACGATATTTACAACATCAAGTGTCCTGGAGAGGGGGCAATTTTTTACAGGATTTAGGAAAAACAGAGATGAGATGGATATTCAAATTGAATACCCTTATTCCCAATTGACTGAATAATGATTTTGAGATATGCCATTTTTAAAATTAATTTGTTTTGAATTTTTATACTTATATGTATTTATTTTTTATTGTTTGTGTATTTTTTTGTACTTTTGGCATATACTTTTTATGGATTTTAGATGGATTTTTTTCATTGTAAAAGCATAACCATTGGTCACAAATGTCCATCTCATATTTGAATAGTAATTTTATACTGTAGTTATTGAAGCCCTTTCTACACTTTTTAAAGGTGGGATTTTTGAATGGTGACACTTTTTTTCATCCACTGGTGCTATTACTAAAGATTGTTGGGTAAGCATTGTGATTGTCTGAGATTGTCAATTCTGATGATTTCAGCCAAGGAGGCAGGGTGGGGGGCAGAGCCAAACGCCATGCTAGCCAATTAGCATCTCGTCATAGAGATGCATTGTATCAATCAATGCAGATTGTTGTGCATTACTGACCCAGTAAGCCCTTCTAGTGGCCATCTGAGTAACTGCCATTGAAGGTGTGCCTATGCAGCAATGTAAACACTGCTTTTTGTCTAAATAAGTCAGTGTTGACATGAAAATGCCTATATGATATGCTCACCAGAGCAACTATATTAAAAGTTCCCTTTAAAGTTGTTTTAGGGCTTGGAATATCCATTTAACTCCTTAACAGATAACTCCTTAGTGTGCCTGTAGCCAGTATTTTGCACTAAAAATGTTTTTGACTCTAACAAATAAGGTTAATTTGATGTCACTTTATATCATTGTAGAAGTATAGGGATAAGGTAGACAAAACCCCTTCAAACCCCCATTTTTCGCACTGTCATAGCTTGGCAGATATTCCCCACCATGATTGAAGTAATGGATGATAGTCATGGGAGGGTGAAGAAAGAATGGGTGGCAATAACAGACTGGGTAGAGGAATGGATGGGTGAGAGTGAATGGAAGATGGGGTTTGGCTATGGGAAGGACATCTAACTTTGCCCAGGCCTAGGTCAGAAGAGAAGGTAATTTCATCAGTGGTCGGTGTTACATCAATTTACTCCCATGACCTAGCATGATAGTGATGCTGGTAGAGCTGGAGAGGAATAAGTCTTTAATGAACATCTCCTAAAAATCATATGTTTAATGTGTACGAATATATTATCACATAAAGAGAGCTGAATATTTTTGTATGTTACTTCATAGTTAACCTCATGTCTTCCAGATTAAAATCCTTTATTATGCTTTCTTTTATGATATAGCGCTGTACTTGAAATGATCTCTTTTTATTTATGTTAAATGCTTGTGAAATGTATTCTCTTGTTTTTATCCTTTTTAAATTAAAAATGCTAGGTCATGAAGAAGTGAATTACAAAACAGCGTGCACGTGTTTTTTTTTTTTTTTTTTTAAAGAGTAATGGTTTAATATATTGTAAAGTTGCCAGAATAAATTCCATCAGCATTAGATGTTCATTTGCGCATTGGCTCTAAAAGTCGTTTTACTTTATGTCCTCAAGAAGCAGGCCTTATAAGTCATTGTATAATGCAAAGCAAACCAGTTTGACAATGGACATCAAGCAATGGTCATATTAATTTGATTATTTTTTTGGGATTGTTACTGGCAATCTCTAATAACAGCATAAGAAGCATTCTTGGTACTAGCATTATGTAAATAGGATATACGCCATTCTTGAACTGCTGTTTTGGGAAACCTTTGTTTTGGAATGCAACTAAACTTTCTACTAAACTCCAAATATTCATCCATCTGCATTGTACAGCGGCATTGTACAGCGGCTGGCTCCCTCTACCAGACCACCGGACCACCAGGGATGCAATCTTCCCCCCTCCCTGACCAGGTAAGAAGCAGGGAGGGGGGAATAAAATTTCACATTTCCCAAATGGCTCCCCCCCCCATGCAGCCCCCTATTTTACATACACTAAAACCACAACACACACACTGCATACACACACACTGCATACACACACTAAAACCACAACACAAATATGCACTGCATTCCCCATACACACACTAAAACCACAACACACACACACACACACTGCATTCTCCATACACACTAAAACCACAACACACACACACTGCATTCACCATACACACACTAAAACCACAACACACACTGCATACACACACTAAAACCACAACACAAACACACACTGCATACACACGCTAAAACCACAACACAAACACGCACTGCATTCACCATACACACACTAAAACCACAACACAAACACGCACTGCATTCAAGATACACACACTAAAACTACAACACACACACTGCATTCACCATACACACACTAAAACCACAACACACACACTGCATTCACCATACACACACTAAAACCACAACACAAAACACACTGCATTCACCATACACACACTAAACCTACAACACAAACACACACTAAAACTACAACACACACACTGAATTCACCATACAAACACTAAAACCACAACACAAACACACACTGCATTCACCATACACACACTTAAACCACAACACAAACACACACAGCATTCACCATACACACACTAAAACCACAACACAAACACTCTGCATTCACTACACAAACACACACTTTATCTAAAACACACAAAGCTACATTCATAATACAAATGTGCAGTCTGTATCCATTTTACACACCACACAGGCCATCCTTGTGGGTGGACTCAGAATGGGCCCCCGGGGGCAGACTCGGGGGCGGGCCCAGGGGGCTCACACTTTGAACTGTGTCAGGGGCCCCAAAATTTCTGATGGCAGCCCTGCCCTTGTCAATACGTCACAAAGGTTGCTTTATATTATTGTGATATTGTAGTTCATGTTCCTGATACAGAATATCTCAAACTTATTTATTATTTTATCCATTGATTTTTTACATTTATTTCTTTATGCCAACCAGCATCATGTTGTCATTTCTAGGATGTGAAGCTTAGGAGGAAATATGGGGAAAAAAAATTAATGAAATGTGAGTCGTTGGATGAATGAAAACCAATATCTGAACTTTCATGAATTTGGCTCAAACTGGAGCCTGACTGAAATAAACACTACCAGCACCATAACCACTACACCTACTGTTGTGGTTATGGTGCAAGGAGTGGTCCCAGTGTAATTTGTCAAATCGTTTTAAAACCAAGTAAGTAATAGCAGGAGGGGCTGCGGATCCTTATCAATAGGTGGGGCTGTGCCTATATGGATTTTCATGCAGTTTAGCGACATGACATTTGAAATGCTAATCTTTTTTCTCATCACTGTAATAAAGTGCAAAAATGATACCCTGAAAAGATGTTGCAAGTGAAATACTAAATAATGTAGCATAATATAAAAAATATCAGAAAAAATGATTTTCACTTTCTTCCTATTAAATAGGCGAAGTCAAACCTTGCTAAAACAATTTGATTACTTACAACAGAGGACGCTGGGGTACTCATGGCAATTTGAAGTGGTTATGGTGCTTGAAGCGTTCTTTTAGTTTAGCTTACCATTTAACATGATTCTGGAATTGTAACAGCCACTGCCTATTCACTGTGTATTTATAGAAGCAGAAATAATCCAGCATAATTGAAGAGGAACAGTTTAACATAATCTCTATAGCATCTAAAACGTGTACATTAATATGTTTTGGAAAAATAAAGTGTAACTGTTTTAAACTAGACTTGTAGCATTAAGCTGTGGTAGTTATCCTAAAAATATATGGTGAATTCCCAAGTTATTTATACTTCAGTAAAAAAACATTTCCAGGTTTTTGATGTTTTATGATCAAAACCATATCCTGCCATATGTTTCTGGATATGTCAGACAGAATATTTTTGTGACAGTTTTAACCTCTAGTTATTTGTCTACATTCTGGTTGAATATGCAGAAATACGTACTTTATATACACATAGTCTTTTCTTAATGTTCATTATGTAATTTTCAGCTCTAAATGTTAGCAATCAAATGGAAAAACACCACCCATACCATATCATTTGCAAGCACTTACTCGTCTTAGTTATTATAGCATGAAATGCATGAGGACATCACTTGACCAAGACATATTGGAGAAGTCAAACAACAGCAGAACACCTAAACTTTTTTTTGGAGTAAATCACCAGTTGTGGCAGGGTTTGGAGTGTAAAATTAGAAAGATCCTCTGCCAACAATACTGTTGCAAAAGTAAATTCAGTAAAAAAAAAAAGTCGGCCTATACAGAGCTAAAATGTACAATTATATTACTTAAAATATTCACTCATTTTGTATTGTTAACATATTAACCAATATAGTGTAGATTTGGTTGACCGTATTCTTAAAATAAAAACCGAAGACATTTTAATGTAAGTGCACCCAATTTATATCAAAACATTTTCAATAGACACATTGCTATTTTCTGCCTTTGATTTTAGGTCATTACATATCGGTGGACACTTTATATGGAACATCTGGACAGAAAGCTGTGCTTGTCAGTCCAGACCTTCAGCCTGATGAATGGAGTTGTCTCAAGCTAGTTTATCAGATTGCTGGGTCAGAGTCTTCTGTGAACCCCAGCAAGCTAAATGTTTTTATCCAGCCTGATGGAGAGAGCTTTGATTATCTGCTTTGGACAGCTGAAGAGCAGTCGGACAGCTGGTTAATATCAAGTATTGATCTGAGGAATACATCAAAAAAATACAAGGTAGGAAAGTAAGCATAGTATTTATTGTTAGTGCCTCTCTGTAAGAGAAATAACTTCTTACAGCAATTTATCGGTGCATTACACTTTGCAATAGGACATATCTACCGTGTTCTAAACTTAAAGGGACACTATGACCACTTCAGCTATGTTCAGTGGTTGAGTGTAAAGTCCCTTTCCCCCATAGAGGGAACAGTAAAGATAGGATTACGGGTCTGTATTCCTAACACTATAGTATTCCTTTAACATAAACCATATCTCATAAAAAATGTTCTACTTAAATATGTATTGTGTTGGTAATATATACTAATTAATTTGGTCATTTAATCTTCCTTGTGCTAAAACTGATATTTGTACAAAGTATTTACAAAAGGACAATTCATTTGATTTGTACAAAGAAAAAAAAGCTCTGCACAGACCTGGAAATCTCCTGAATTGTGTATTCGATATTGTCACGTAGACATATGTACAGAGAAAATTGACACCATCGGTTCCAGAGATTTCACAAGACCTGTATTTGTTTCCATTCCCAGATCATAATAGAAGGGATATTGGGAGCAGATGAAGTCAGTAGTATTGCTATCTTTGAACTAAAAATGACTACTGGATACTGTATTGGTAAGTATAATATTCTATTCAATTATATACTATCACAAGCTGGAAATGGACATGTAATACAGCAAAATGAGAAAAGAAATGATTTTTTTACCACTTGATAGTAAATCCAAAATAAAGTGCACCTGTTTATGGTGCTCATATACAAGTCAAGATTAACCATCATTAGATCATATTAAAATGTACCTGCTTTGAAGTATATACTTCACTACATAGGCACTTACATAAACGTTTACCTCTACGTCACATTCTGAATTGAAATGGCAATTAACTCTTTCTTTAAGTCAATAATTAAATGGCCATTTTGGGCTAGCTTCCTATTCTGTTTCTCCTTTCTATCAAACAAAAAAAAAATATATTGTATTTTTTAATGGTCAGATTTAAAATCTGGCAATAACCAAAAAATGATTAATAGCTTCAGGCTCATTAGTTAGTAGGAAACTTAATTAGCAGGAAACATAGACTTTGATCTAGAGCTAATTCAGAACATACCTGAACAAATAGGGAAGAACGCTTTTACAAACAACAGAGTTTTATGTGGTCTAAATATTGGTGGTTAATTTGGTCGAGATGTAAAACAGACTTTTAAAACAAGTGTTTACAATCATAACAATCAAGACCAGATCTAGCTGATTGTTTTTATATGCTTTATTCCATTAGAGCTATAGCCCAACAGTGGGAAATTCAATGTGCTTGTATTACTCACGGGTTATCGGGTTTTAAATGTAAGGATTCAAATACCTCAAACAACTGTCAACATACAATAATAATGCTAACAGACAGTGAATGTGAAGTATCATTGATGTTGTTTTATTACTTGAAAAGAGTTTAGAAATGTAATCATTTTGTCCATTGCCTTGCTTGTTAATTGAAGACATGTATCTTCAGGATGATTCCTTTGACAGATTATGTGTCATTGTAGAGTGTGACTTTGAAGAAAACCATCTTTGTGGTTACATGAACAGCTGGAATCCAAATGTAAACTGGTTTGTTGGAGGAGGGAATATCCGAAATTCGCATTCTTTCTTGCCTAAAGATCACACTCTGAACAGTGAAATAGGTAAAAAAAAAATACCATCAGTATTTGTAGTGAAATGTGTAGCAGACAGATAAAGCAATGACTTAAAGCTAAAGCAATTTCAGGCATACTGAAGTCATAATTCAAATTATGCATGAATATGCATGTGGTTTGGTGTTTTCCACAATTAAGAACATTTACGTTCCATGTGTTTTCTGTCAGCAGATTGCGTCATTAACTATTTCTGCCTTAAAGGGATGCTATAGTCACCAAAGCAACTTTATCTTTATGTAGCATTTTTTGTGTGTAAGCTCACTGCTCAATTCTCTGCCATTTAGGAGGTAAATCACTTTGTGACTTGGGCAGCCTGCCTAAACACTTCAGGAACCTATATTTTAGGTTTCTTGCACAGTCGGTTTTATTCTAGAATGTTTTACCTCCTGCTCTAGTGCATTAAAGATAATATAAGCGCACTTTAAGAAATCAATAAAGAACACAGGAAAATGTCTAACCTTGATAAATATCTTCTTCTTGAGTCACATTTAGAAGGAGACAGAAAGAGGTATATCATAGTGTACACAGAAAGAGGTATATCATAGTGTACACAGAAAGAGTGTATCGTAGTGTAATCTTATGTTTTTTAAAGATAAGATTACAAACACTCAGAGGTCGCTTATCAGGAAATGCAACTCCTATACAATACTTGCACTGTGTTCCTTATTCCTTCTGCAGTCCTCCAAAGGGGAAACTGGTTCAGTCAGGTTGGGGAAGCAAAGAGAGATATTAAAAATTATCGTTCATTCCACTAATGTCAGTGGTTTCATTCTCAGTTCACAAAATTCAATTCTGTCTAACTTGCTTCGTGGATAGCAGATCCACTTCCTCTGAGGAATACATAATACTGTTGTGGAAAACCTTATATACCCACAGTGCTGCTTCAGTAAATTTAAAGGGACATTATAGTCACCCACACAAATTCCTCTCAATGAAGCAGTCTGTTTGTCATTTCTCTGTCATCTTAATCCTGCGACTGAACACATTGCTGTTCTGCAGTAACAGCAATATTTGCATTGCAGGGTTAAAAGGCCTCTAGTGGCTGACACTCTGACAGCCACTAAAGGTGCTTCCGCTGTCATTTTGCCGTGCATGTGCACTAGTCACCCAACGCTTTCCTAAGGGAAAGCATTGGATTGGCTGAGATTATTTACACTTTGGTGGAACTTCCCCATGGAGATTGGGGCAATGAGGGCTGAAAGGTATGTAAAACTCACCATTCCAACTCTTACACAGAACACAGATGGGACACTAGTATAGATTAAAGCTATAGTATTAGGAATACATGTTAAACCACCTCACTTACAGGTGGTTTGCAAGAAAGAAAAAACACCCTTAGAATCCGGGTATTTTAGATGTCCTGAAAAGTAATGTTTGCATGTATTTTTCATTTCAGGATGCATAGAAAGCTTTAAAGGAGCACTATAGGGTCAGGAACACAAATATGTATTCCTGACCCTATAGGGTTAAAACCACCATCTAGCCCCCTGGCTCCCTAATGCATTACTAAACATAGTAAAAATCTTACTTGTATTCAAGTCTGGAGCGGCTGGCTTTGTCCCTGTTTCCTTTAGACCTACCCACTGCCTGCTGACATCATCAGAAGTGGTAGCCTGATCCAATCACAATGCTTCCCCATAGGATTGACTGAAACTGACAAAGAGGCAGATCAGGGACAGAGCCAGCACAATTCAAACACAGCCCTGGCCAATCAGCATCTCCTCATATAGTTTAATTGAATCAATGAATCTCAATGAGGAATGTTCAGTGTCTGCATGCAGAGGGTGGAGATACTGAATGTTTGGATGTATAGGCAGCCATGACACAGGAAGGATCTCTAACAGCTATCTAATGAGTAGCCAGTGAAGTTATCACTAGGCTGTAATGTAAACACTGCATTTTCTCTGAAAAGACAGTGTTTACAGCAAAAAGCCTGGAGGAAATTCTACGCACCAGAACAAATTCAATAAGCTGTAGTTGTTCTGGTGACTATGGTGTCCCTTTAACAATTATGTAACAAATAATGAAAAAAATGTTGTAGAAAGAAAAAAAAAGGTTTGGCATTGTGGAGCATGTATGTACCAGTCTGTGTGTCTGGCAATTAGTATCCTGTGCATCTTTGAATGTATATTTGTGTGTATGTGTATTCATGATTGGGCCTGCAATTCATATTTGTGTCTGTGAATCTGTCTCTGTGAGCATCTATATCTCTGTGTGTGGGAGAGCTGCTTGCAGTGTGTTGCAGTGTATGTGGGGGCTGTCTGTGGTATTGATGTGTACATTGTGTTTATGGCAAGACTGTGTAATGTGTGTGTGAGGAGTGACTGTTAGTATGAGGGTTATTGTCTGTGGGGAGGATGACTGTGTGTTTATGAGGGTTACTGTGGCATAGTGATAGTGACAGAGGGATTGTGGCCGCTTGTGATGGTCACTGTGTGTGAGGGGTGAATGTAAGTGGGTAAATGTGACATGGTTACTGAGTGTGGGGTGTGCTATAATGGTAGCACCAGCTCTACTGTCCTGACAGCCATTGCAAATTACGTTTGTTTGCAATTAAAAAATTTGTTTTTCAATGGTAAAAATGTGTGTCTACATGATTGTGGTGTATGGCTACATACTCGGGCAATCGTGTATACACGACTTGCGGCATAATGGGTTTAGAGCAGAATTAGGTAGACCTTACGTTATATGTAATGTTTGCTAGAAATTCCTATTAACTCTTAGACTTAGGCATTCATTTTCAGACACACATGTTCAAACAATTTAGCCACACTTCAGAATGACTTACAACTGAATGCAGTAAACAACAAAAGAAATAAAGATCTAATTGCTTGTTGGACAAGCATACAATTTGGTCTTTAGTTTGTTTGTTTAAATGCAAGGAGGGAACTCCAGGCCCTATGCCCCCTCAAGCCTTCACCTATTTACAGCTTTTGAGGCTCTGATTATAATAACCTATAGTTCCTCCATCCCCCATTGAGACTTATTTGGACTCTTCCCCCCCCCCCCCACCCTTCCCCCCCCCCCCCCCCCCCCAGCAAAACTGTTGCCTGGGTTACTACAGGTCCCGCTCATGGGTGGGGTCTGGCCACATGTCTTTTATGTCCCAGCCCTACTTTATTTTTACTTTTTAGGGGCCCCACATTAGGGGCATGTTCTAGAAAGCAGGTAGCAATAGCAGCCGAGACTCTTGTCTCTTTCATGCCACTGGCAGCTCACTGTGTAATAGGCATGTTCCTATCTGCGACATAGTAACCAAAATTTATTTCGATCTCACAGCAGATCAGTATAGGGAGCTCCTAGCTATATATTCTGTATTACTTTAGTCTGAATGAATTTCTGATCCTAACATAATGGTGATTTTTGTTTGAACCAAACAGTGTAGTAAAATAACCAGTTTTAATAAATGAAAATGTATTTTCATCTTAATGCATTCAGATGAACCAAAATTTTATTTCGCCCTGAAGTCTATTAAACTTGTCTACCTGAGAATAAGGGATTTACTAAAGTTTGGAATCTTTTTTCCATGTAAATTTAGCAGCAGAATCTTAACATGGTGATGGTGAGTTTCTACAGAGAGACAATTAAAATATACAATCAATTCTAGATCATTTCAGTCCTGCACAACTATCTAATTAAATCTCTTTCCCTTTTTGTAGGTCACTACATGTATGTTGATTCGGTTTATGTCAAAGCTTTCCAAGAAGTGGCTCAACTGATTTCTCCACTAATTATAACCCCTATATCTGGTTGCCTTTCATTTTATTATCAAATTCAACAGGAAGGTAGCAATGACTTTATGGTCTTTACCAGAGATCTTCATGGTTCATACGAAGAAATCTGGAAAATGAAGGAAGCAAGGAAAGGTGAATGGAATTTTGCAGAAGTTGATTTAAATGCTCTTCTCCCAGTGGAGGTAAGATAGAATGTACACTGAATAGTTATTCAATATGCAATAAGCAGCCTTCCTTCTGGCACAATTCTTCAGAAGATTAAAGGCAACCTATAATCCTGAAAATAACTAATTTTTTTCTGACTATAGGTTCTCTTCTTGTATAGGAAATAAGAGGCAACACACAGTCTTCTTCAATACTAATCCAGAGGGCAGGTCCAGATCTGGGGCTAGCAAACTACAATATATGAGTAGCAAACTAAAAATTGATACAGGCACTTAAGGGTAGTAATTAGTAGGTTTTATGAAGATCAGTGTAACAAATAAAGCAGTAACGTTTTTACATTATGAAAGTTCTTTATCACGCTAACACCATTGTGCAATTATACAAAATATAAAGAAAACACAATTAAACAAAATTATTACCGCAAACAACACAAAGTTAATTCCTTCCATTTGGCTAGTATTGGAATTACGGTAACCGGAGGTTGAATAATGCCAAGCACACACTGAAGACTTAAATTCAATTTGTTTCTTACTAGTGTTAAACAGGGGTCCCACCAGTTGTTGCTGTCTGATTGAAGCTGTCATTCTTTCTCTACATCCCCTTGCCACCAGGATCATGTTTCCCAGACCCTAGCTGCTCCTAGTGCTAGCGCCATTCCTCCCTGTGGCTGTACACACTTTATTTTATGTGCCAAAGCCCGGTCCCAGAGTAGAGCAGCCTTGTGAATCAGTCTGAATATGGTCACAAGAAGTGACCCAAGGGACAAAATAGACAACAAGATGAAAGTGGAAAACAAGCTGTTCATGAAGAATTTATCTTTCTAAAAAGTTTAAAACTAACAATGTGCGTTCAGTAAGCTCCTTATTAGCTACTATTCCCTTAACCCCTTAAGGACACATGACATGTGTGACATGTCGTGATTCCCTTTTATTCCAGAAGTTTGGTCCTTAAGGGGTTAAGCTGAAGTTTTGTCTCTTCCATTTCATATTTACCTATTGTGGAAAGCTATGGCATATGTCAACATTGAATAAATAATATTAGTTTTGAACACAGTACATTTTACGAATCTCATCTCAATGGTATCATTTTCCTAACTTCCTATGAATGATTGTGGCTGAATTATCAAGTGGAAGTTCTGGCATTAATAAATCTGCCTTTGAGACTTTATGAATAATGGATGCTTGTGGCAATGTTCTTAGCACAGCTCATGTCTACCAAGTTAGCTAAGGTCATTTTAAATTCTTTCAGGTTATCTTTGAAGTTGCATTTAACGGTGTAGAAGCAGGATATGTTGCTTTGGATGACATTTCATTCTCCCCAGAATCATGCTCTGGTCAGAAAGGTATGACAACTTGGCCATGTATTATCTTTTTTATTTTCCATCTGCAGCTTGATCAGTGTGTTTTTATTAAATAGTGTTGCAGTAAATACTGGTAGAGACAGCATGCATCATTATTATTATACAGTCTATTGTCTTCAACTACTGCCAGGGATGTTTATCAAAATGCAGCTCAGTGCTCATAATTTTTGTTCAGACAAGTACAAAAATAATGGGAATTCGTGCCAGAACAGTCCTCAAATAGCAGAAACCATAAAACTGGCAATGTAATAATTATTTGTCTACATAGAGAATCAACAACAAATCACCATAGAGATGGAAATAGAATTTACAAATATATATACATATGTATATGTAGTGTTCCCTGCTCAAAACAATTTGCATTTAAAATAAAAGTTGTTTTTCCCTTATTCATTTTTTTGATGGTAACATGGTTTAAATGCATTTATATTGCTAATTTTCCTATCCATTTGTATGCTGCTGGTCAGTGGGAGGAATAAGTGGGTAGATATACTTAATAGAAAGTAAGAAGTTTCCCTTTGTCCTTTACCCAACCATAAATTGGATAAAAGGGTAGGGAAGTTGGTCAGGATAGTGGTACCAGCTCCACCAAATATGGGCTTGGACCTGGGTATTGTATATGAAAAACAAGAAGAACAACTATAATCGGATAGCTCCCCTCTAAGGTGGTATATAGCTGGTATAAATGTGAACAAAATACGCAGTTCTTACAAATAGTACCTATGAGCTTATTTGGAGCAACAGAAAAGAAGGGTAAAATATATGAGGAAAAAGCACATTAGTTTCTTGAGCACTGAACAACTATGTATCCTAAATGAACAATGTTACTCTAAAACGTTATTGGCTTCTATTACAAGGATACAATAGTATCAGTGTGCTCAGATAATAGTTCTTCTAAATCCTATATTCCTCTGGAACATTGTATCAGTGTAATTAAGTGGCAATCCATAGCATTATGAATAATTTGAAAATGACACGAAAGCCCTTAAAGAATGATCTACAGAGGAAAAATAAATACAAAAATATATTGCCTTCAATCCATCAAAAATAGATAAGCAGGGCAGTAAGGGATAACAGCGGAGAGTAAGCCGTTATTAGAGGAACGTAGCTGGATTTCTTTGGAAGTTTATTTAGGATGAAAACTATAAATAAGTTCCTTAAATGTAAAGAAAAAGCACTAGGAGATATTACATACATGCAGTATTGACTGTAGTATAGAACAATGCTACTAGGAACACCACTATGCTAGTTCCCTGTAATCTCCTATTAACACCTTCGTGGATGTTCTTTGCTAAGGCTAATGCTCAAGGTGGTGCCCCTATGTAGATAGCACCTGCAGATCCAGCTCCAAATAGAAAAAGTTACATAGTTAAATTAAAGAAAAAAATAAAAAAGAAAAAAGAGATTCCCTTTAACCCCTTAAGGACCAAACGTCTGGAATAAAAGGGAATCATGGCATGTCACACATGTCATGTGTCCTTAAGGGGTTAAGTGCATAATTGCGTGCTCAAGTGAGGTGAAGGGACATCAGACTAAAAAAAAACTAAAAACAGATATACTTACCTGGAGTTCCTCCTCCTTGTGCCCATATCTTCTTGGTACCACGCTTCTTCGGCTCCTGGTATAAGCACTGCAAGATCTTAATGTTAATTTTGTGCTTGTGAATTTGAACACATTCAGCAAGAGGCTTAACACTATGATAAAAGATTGGACTTTTACCTGAGCCTTGCTGGTACACCTGTGTTGTTCCCAGTCTTCTTGAGCTCCAGAAGCCAGTTGTCAGTTTGATTAAGACAGAAATTATTTCAACCCATTCATTGACTGAGAGCACTCTGACGATACCCTAAGCCAGTGTATGAACACCTAAAATTGGCAGACGACTGTTGTAGTTATGGCACATGGAGTGTTCATATACATATGCAATTGCAGATGATTAGAAGGTAGTATTTGAGATGATGGCTAAAGAGTGAGTTTAAATAAATGTATGTTGGACACTTTAGTAAAGGTATCAGCATGTCAGGCTGTTCAAATTAAAAGAACAATTAAATAACCACAACAACCTCTGCGTATTGCATAGGTGATATTGCACGGAGGTCACCCGTCCTTAAAGGGACACTATAGTCACCAAAACAAGCTTAGCTTAATGAAGCAGTTTTTGTGTATACATCATACCTCTGAAATTTCACTGCTCAATTCACTGCCATTAAGGAATTAAATTACTTTTGTTTCTGTTTATGCAGCGCTAGCCACACCTCCACTGGTTGTGACTGACACAACCTGCATGAAAACAAAATGGTTTCAATTTCAATCAGATGTAACTGTCAGGTTTATATTGATCCATCACGCAGAATGGTTTCAAGTTCTATCACACCCTAGATCTAAGGGTAATGTCTTACCGGGCCTTAGAATGGCCATACTTAACGTACCCAAGAATATTCAGAAAACTAGCTGAGGTAAGGGACACAGAACGAGACACAGCAATAAGGAAAAGCCAAAAGTCAAGGGTACCAGAAATCAGGGAAGTCAAAACGAAGCCAAAGTAAAAATACAGAAAAACACGATCAAGAACACACTCTCGGATAACCATCTAAGGGAAACCACGACAGGGCAATGAGCTAAGGAATAAGTGAATTTAAATAACCCTCTCGCAGATCTGATTGGCTGTACCTAGCCCTTGACCCCAAAATGTGCGTGTGCGTCTTTTGCGTGATGCCACATGCACGTCGACAGTCTTTACAGTGGACAGACGTTGGGCCATATAATTGCGTGGTTCAGCAGAGGCCGGCGTGCGCCGCACAAACCATGCATCATGGCAGAAGACCGCTGATCGGCACTCCCCTCGATCTTTGGAAGGTAATTATCTCATTTTTTTTTTATGGATACGAAGGATACGTGACAGTAACTTACTTTAAAAGTGCTCTTTAAATTGAACTTTAATCAAATCAGTAGGCTCCAGCAAGGTCTAACAATAAGAAATTCTAAATTAACCAGAATTTGCAATTAAGGAAGTGAAAACATTAGATGACTCTATCCAGGAAGTGTTTAGGAAGGCTGTGTAAGTCATATGCAGGGAGGTGTACCTAGGGCTGCATAAACAAAGTGATTTAACTCCTAAATGGCAGAGAATTGAGCAATGAAGCTGCAGGGGGATGATCTATACATCAAAACTGCTTCATTAAGCTGAAGTTGCTTTGGTGACTATAGTGTCCCTTTAAAGTCACTAAAGCAACTTTATCCTAATGTAGCATTTTGGTGTGTAAGCTCACTGCTCAATTCTCTGCCATTTAGGAGTTAAATCACTTGGTGACTTGAGCAGCCTACCTAAACACTTTAAGAACCTATATTCTAGGTTGTTTGCACAGTCAGTTTAATCTAGAATTTTTTATCTCCTGCTCTAGTGCATTAAAGATAATGTAAGCGCACTGTATCAAATCCATAAAGAACACCATAAAATGTCTAAGCAGGATAAATATCTCCTTCTATAGTCACATTTGGAAGGAGACAGAACGAGTATATCATAGTGTACACAGAAAGAGTATATCATAGTGTACACAGTATATCATAGTGTAATCGTATCTTCTTAAAGATAAGATTACAAACACTCAGAGGTTGCTTATCAGAAAAAGCAACTCCTATACAGTACTTGCACTGTGTTCCTTATTCCTTCTGCAGTCCTCAAAAGATCAGCATCAAGGGTAAACTGGTTCAGTCAGGTTGGGGAAGCAAAGAGAGGTATTCAAAATTATCGTATATTCCACTGATGTCAGTGGTCTCACTCTCAGTTCACAAAGTTCAATTCTGTCTAACTCGCTTTGTGGAAAGCAGCTCCATTTCCTCTGAGGCATACATAATACTGTTGTGGAAAACCTTATATACCCACAGTGCTGCTTTAGTAAATTTAATAAATATCAAACAATTGTACAAAAAGTGGGGTTTAAGGCGAGGGGACATCAAGTTCAAGTTATGCTTTTGACTCAAGATACAGATATTTTTGTACCACAACATTGCACCTGAAAACACAAGAGGGGCTAAAGTATGGACATTTGACAAACAATACATTACATAACGTGGGGATTGTAGTAGGAGGTGTTTTAGCTACAATGATATGAGTAAAAAAAAAAAGTGAAAAACAATGTTCTGTAATTCGGAATCTTCTGTTCCTCTTTCATAAGCTGCAGGGCTTTCAAAATTATTTCCTGATGGAAATCACATTCTGATTTCATTTGATGTCTGATTCCTTTTTGTTTTATGGATCTGTTAAAAATATATTATCATCTCTTATGTAAGAATAAAAAAAAACACCATATGGCATCCTTGAAATAATAATGACTTCAGCCTTCAACCTTGGTGTGTACATTATGTCCATTACTCTAATCCCATGCCAAAAAAAGACTTAAAATTGATGTGTGTAACGACATCGGTGACTCCTAGCTGGGATCCGAACACGATCACGCCATTCATCCCGTAGAAAGCACCACCCGCAGCATACGCTGCAGCAACTACCTGAAGTGGAAAGTAGGTGACAGAAACTTTCCTCCCTTAATGCACGGGACTTCCCACACTGCGGTTCGAAGTTGGTTAGACTTTTATTTTCTGGACCCTTCATTTTTAAATTTTTTTTTGGTGGCCCACCTGCCCAAACCATTGGTCAGATACGCACAGGCCTTACCTTGTCGTAAGCCAGGCTCTAGTATCTCACTTCCCCCTCCAATGCCATAGATCCCAGAGACCGGTTACCACAAAGAGATGGAGGTGTAGTTTTAGTTCAAGCCACAACCTGCCGTCTTGTGCTTCACACTTATGTTTATCACAGTCAGCCCTAGACGGCAGGAATACATGCCCCCAACACATGTACCAAGCTTATTATGATGTTAGTCCTCTCTATTGCACTCCTATATTGTTCATAAGATTTTGACTGGCTATGTACCTGCATATGTTTCACATAACCTTTACAAAAAAAAATTGTGCAAGTGCCATGACGCTGTTACCAATAGTATGACTTCAAATGTTTGATATGACCGTTGTGGCTTTCCAAGTCTGTTCTACCCTGCTGCATGCAAAAACAAAGAATTATAAAAAACAAAAAATTGATGTGCGTAGTGTTTTGGTTTTTTTTGTATAGCAAATTCACAAAAAAAAAAAAAGCTTAATGTTTCTTTTCAGAACCAGATTTCAATTTAATGGATGCTGGATGTGACTTTGAGAATGATCTTTGTCAGTTTCACCAAGAGAGTAAAGATGGTTCCTCATGGCACAGAGTGAAAGTCAAACCAAATGCATATAGAATAGGAGATCATACAACTGGCATGGGTATGTTGATATATGAACGTTTTACTGTCTTATATTGAAATGTACATTTGCAGTCAACTGTATCATTTAGTTATACTGCACTAACATTACAACAGGGACAGACCGCTATCCAGAGCAAATTCTTCCCTTTTACACTATTAAATCTCAAAAATGGAGTTACCTTCGAAATGTCTCTTATAGGTTGTTTTATTTCTTAAGGAAACATTTGTATTTACAAGGCCTTATTAACTAATGTCATATTATAATTTAAAACTTAATTCAAACTAAGGGATTTATTAACTTGTACAACTTGTATAACTACTGTATGCCATATTATGCCAAGTGCTATGCATATTGTCTAATCTTAAAGAAAAGAATGAATAAATGTGTGTGTAAATATATATAAATATATATATACATATATTTATTTTAATGTGTGTGTGTGTGTGTGTATATATATATATTTGTATATATACACACACACATCCAACTCCCCCTGAAGAGCCGCCCAACCGGCGAAACGCGCGTCGGGGCTCCATCTCACACCCAGGCTAGAGTGTAGATTGTTTACGGACATACTGTGACAACTGGAGTACAATCTGTACGCGGATTCTTACAGACCTCCCGGCATGAAATTCTTCAGTAGCGGTCTGACCAGGGTGATTAGACTTTGTGGTGTTCTGCTTCATAGAGATAGATCGACTCTCTCTCTCGCAGGTGCCCTTGAAGGCACAGAATAGCAAATCATTGCAGGGTTACTATACAGCGATAGCAAATTCATTTCCTTCTTTACAGATGGCAATATATAGATTATCTTCTCAACAGGTGCCCTTGAAGGCACAGATTAATAAAGCCTTGCAGAATTATCATTATCATTATCAAGTGTAAACCTATTTATTCCCCTTAGAGTACAGGTACCTCTTAAGGCACTAATTGACACATATATTTGAAGCAGAATTTTTTTCCTGACATTTTTGACGTTAAACCGTACTTTGAAATGGTGAAAATTATCGGCAGTGCTATCCAGTGATAGTTAGATCTAGTCCTTACAATCTAGCATAGGTGCCCTTGAAGGCACATGTTTAGTATCTATATCAACCAGCATTCCGATAATTTCATCATTTTGATTACCAACATTGTTTACTCTGTACTAACAGTCCTTACTAGGACCTTACCCTCATTGTTTCAGTAGCCGCTGTACTGCCGCATTTCTATATTGCTGAGGGTTCCTCTTGGCATTACATTGAAAACATGATGTAACTGTACCATGTTGCATACTAGTGATAAACTGTAACAGATTGTTTATTCAATTTCCTACAGAACACTGCAGCAGATACAGCTTGTTGCAATCCATTTGTACACATATATATATTATTATTTTTGATTGTTCTGGTTTTCACTTCCCCCCCCCCCCCCCCCCACCGCCCCTCCCCCCCTTTCTCTTTCCACACTGTATATAAATCTTGATTACTAAGTGTCTTTTTCTTTTATGCTATCTATTTAGCACAGTTTGGTTTTGTCTCCATCTAGTGGCAATACCTTAGATCAGGGGTAGGCAACCTTCGGCTCTACAGATGTTGTGGACTACATCTCCCTTGATGCTTTGCCAGCAATATGGCTGTAAAAGCATTATGGGAGATGTAGTCCAAAACATCTGTAGAGCCGAAGGTTGCCTACCCCTGCCTTAGATTGTATCCACTTATATCCCCCCCCCCTTTTTTTGTATATACTCTATATTAAAAGTTAAGTTTTAAATAATTCCTTTACCATACTTTTGGGTGAAGAGCTAGTTCTTTTTTTCTTATTACCAGATCCAACATGTTTATGGGGGTTTAGTTGTAGTATATTATCATCCATTACATAAGCTTGCCACAATGCCACTGTAACTCATGGGTTACATTGACGTTGTGACAGGCTTATGTAATGAATGATCATATACTATAACTAAACCTCCATTGTTTTTGCTTTGGTGAGGTGTTTAAAAAAAAAACAAAAAAAACTATTACATTCTATAAGTTACAAAATTGCTATAAATTACATTGGCCGCCTCTATGGCCATTATTAGTTTTATCCATCACACAATTTAGCCATGGCAAGTAGAAATTCACCCCTTGATGGTATAGCATGTAGCCATGCATGTCTGGCTTTTTGTTATGTTTGTCTGCTAACTGTGATATTTTGCAGGTTCTTTCATGCTGGCTAACTCAAGGTTTACCTCACAGCCGGGTTACCTTGGACGTCTCTATGGCCCTTCCTTGCCAGGAAATAGGCAGTTTTGTCTGCGCTTCTTTTACGCATTTTATGGATTTTCTAAAATGAGTGATATTCTTGCTGTTTACCTATTTGAAGAGAACCTTGTAGTTCAGGAAAAAATATGGTCTGTTCGTGATTCACCTAAAGGAGTCTGGTTAGAAGCTGAAATTAATATAAACAAGCCAATGCCTTGTAAGGTACGTAATATCCTAGAATGAAATGCCACTACAGTGGGGATTCACTATCTGTGAAATTCATTAATATATAATGCAATGTAAAACTACGAATTGGTATGTGTTATGCAGATTACTGTTATACAGAACACTTTGCAATGGTATTCAAAATAACTGGCTACTCCACTGAAAACTTTTCAGTAGAGTCAATAATAAAGTATGGTAAAAGTTTAAAGGAACACTCCAAGCACCATAACCACTACAAGCCATACCTATTTGTGCATAAATATATATGGAGATATGTGGCTCCACTTTAATGTCAGAGAGCACTGAGCTGTCCAGTCTATTTCCAGTTGTACTCATGAAGTACAGACAGCCAATAGCAAGGTTGTATGTTTTAAGTACAGCGCTGAGAACAGTCCCTTATCTGCAGGTCACAGGTAATCCAACTGTCGAGATTTAGGAGACACAGCTTCCAGGAACTCTAGAGAACTCTCCTGTTTGCATTGCCTGTCCTAAGAAGGGCTGGTCAGCAGGTTGACACCTATTCTGTGGTCGATCCTGCTCTTTTATGGATGCATTTTGGGTATAGTCAGTGATGCGCATTCAGTCATTGGCATGCCCCTCAAGGCTCACCCAGCCCCTGATCCAGTTGCATACCTCCCAAGTGGAAAAGCCATTGTCTTTTTGAATATTCTTTCCTTTTAGATCCATGAGCTCTACTTTTATCCAAACTGATTGAACCATTTAACAGCTTACAGCAAGACTAGTATTAGCCATCCAATTGGCAATTAGGGAAGTATGGTCCACCTGGTGGATTCCCTCACTAGCTACAATCAAGAAAAAAATACAGAATAACATAGAGATCGATAGACTCACTTTGTAAACTCATGATGCTCCTTCAATCATTTCACATAATCTGTGACCTTTTGCAAGTCGGAGACACGTCTATCCCTTGGTAGCACACATTATACTACAAAATAGAAATAGTATGTCTCATCTTCCTCTCCTTCTTTCTTCTTTCTCTTTTCTTCTATCATATTCCTAATTAGGTTTAAGGGGAGGAGGACACTTGAAGTTGTGGGTGGATAGTAAAGACTCTCAGAGAGAGACCGTTTGTAATTCTCTTCGCAATGATAACAACATACCCATCAGCACTAACATACTCTATCACTGCTGATATATATAAATACCTATCTGATTTAGTTCCTCACCTTGGGCCCCTATTACCTAGCTTGTTTTATACTAATCGGGTATATGGGACAATGTCACCCACAGTTACATGGTTGTGATATGCAAACGCAAATAAGATCTTTTGACCACCGCTCACAGCTAAACACAGAAACAATATTTGTCACAAAGGGAGACTCAGACACGACAACCTATTTGCTAACTTGTATCTATATAGAGATGATAAGTCTTGTTCTTTTCACGTTTGAACCGTTGTTCAAAGTACCTTTTACAAAAAGCCTGACACATATATCTATATTGTTTTATATTGTGAACACATATACACTTTGTGTCCAGGAGGATGGCTTGCTTGAAGTTATGGTGCTGGCTGAGTCCGATGGGAGCGAGCATGCAGCAGCAGCTCAATCCAGCCTCTTCTGTACCTCCCTGCTGCTGCTTCCTCCAGTCCTCCCAGATGGGCAGCTCTCTGTGAAGCTGGGAGGAAGTGCCTGTCACTTCCTCCCTGCCATCTGATATCACAGAGGCTCGGTCGGCTCTTAAAGGGCTGCACCCGGCCCCTGATTAGTAGGTTATATGGGGTACTAGTGGGTGCAAATCATACACAATATAATTGAAATCACAGACACACATCAGATTGTGTGTGTGATTTCTGGGATTTTGTGTATGACTTGCGGGTGTCAGGGAGCCGCATTCAACATGCGGGAGTCTCCTGGAACTACCGGGAGACTTGGGATATCTGTTGCAAGCATGGCAGCACTCACTGCCCATCATCCTCCTCAGTGTGGCTGCTTGCACTGCTGCAGGCTTCTCATTCAGCCCTGTAGCTAGGGAGTAATCCTCAAACTCAGCTCTGAAGTTATCCCAGTTACTGCTGCAATCCCCACTCACCCTCATTGCCTCAGGTAGTGTAATGCTATTAGCAGCATCCATGATGCTGGTTTTCTTGCTTCCAATGCTCAGCTTGCAGGACAGTAGTAGCTGTTATTGCAACAGCAGGCACAATTACTTCCAAAAAGTCTCTCACTCCAGATCAGGTTCAGATACTTCAGGATATATAAATAAAGACACTGCAAGCTATCAGTCTATAGCAGCCATGTTTCAGGAGATACAGGAAGGAAGCACAAACTCCAGCAGGAATAAACCATATAGAGTTATGATTGCATCTGTCTTTAAAGGGACACTATAGGCTCCCAGACCACTTCAGCTCATTGAAGTGGTCTGGGTGCACTGCCCCAGGTCACTTAACCGTGCAAAGCTAATTATTGCAGTTTTTAAGAAACTGCAATAATTAGCTTGGTCGATTAACTCCACCTCTAGTGGCTGTCTACTAGACGGCCACAAGAAGGACTTCCAGGCCATTAGGTGACTTTTGGTAGACTAACTGATGCTCAGTTTCCTCTGGCTATGCATTGGTACGTACAGTGTCACCTAATACCCCATAGGAAAGCATTGTATAATGCTTTCCTATGGTGAAATACGAATGTGAGTACGGCCATTGCCGCACATGCGCATTAAGTCTCCCCCGTCGACTGACGTAAGCGGGGGAGGAGCGAAGGCGGACCCGAGCCTGCACCAAGGGTCATCGGGGTTTTTAACTCTCTTTTTATGGTATGCTCTATCTTAGCTCATCATTTTTATTTGACTGTACTGGACATCAAGGGCAAAAAGCTTCATAACCATTACAGAAAGGAAGAAAAGAAAAGAAGGTTGTGCCTAATAAAATGGAATGTACCAAAGATAAAAATAACAGAAGTAATATGTACAATAAAACAAGTGTAGTCCAAATACAATGGTATATAAAAAGTAATAAAAAGTCTTGAAGGGAACAGCCAGGCTGGATAAAATCACAGGTTCTTGGAGGTAGAGTGCTTGTGATTCCAAAAGTACATGTAAAACATAAAAGAGAGAACTCCAATGGTAGAGTATAGTATAGGATACATTCTAAAATCTATATAGAGTCAGTTTTACTCACATTTACCAGAGCTATATCCAGCTCTGGTGTGTATAGCGTGAAGTGGAATGATCCCCACTTCTAGGATGTATGAGGTAGGTAGATTCTTCCGATTTTTTGCAATGATAGAGGTTTCAAACCAAGAAGATAAAAACTGGCAAATATATTGCTCACTGTAGAAATAAAACTTTAAAATAATTCACAGTATAGGAAAGGTACTCACATTTGTTCTTTTTATCTTTGGTACATTCCATTTTATTAGGCGCAACCTTCTTTTCTTTTCTTCCTTTCTGTAGTGGTTATGAAGCTTTTTGCCCTTGATGTGCAGTACAGTTGGACCGCCTTCCAGCTGAAGTGGTAGAGGTTAACACAGTAAAGGAGTTTAAGCATGCGTGGGATGTGCATAAAGCTATCCTAGATATAAGATAAGGCCAAGGACTAATGAAAGTATTTTAAAAATTGGGCAGACTAGATGGGCCGAATGGTTCTTATCTGCCGTCACATTCTATGTTTCCTTTCTATTGCATTTTGTGGGGTATCAAGAGGGAACCCCTTTCCGCTTGTAGGTGTGTTGCATTTTAAATACATTATTTTCTGTGACCATTTCCAGCGCTGATCCTTCTGTGACAATCATAACCACTACAGCCTGTGTTTTGGTGACCTCTGCTGTCACCTGAATCACCACTTTAAGGCTATGATTGTGCCCATAGTATCACAGACATTGTCTGGCTTTTCTGAAGAATATTAGGCAGCAAGTAGACAGTCAGTTCTTGACATTCGTGTGTTGAAAGCAGGAAAAATAGGCAAGCGAAAAGAACTGAGTGACTTTCACCATGACCAAATAGTGATGGCTAGACAAATAAGTCAGAGCATCTCCAAAATAGTCTACTCTACCGGTATGCAGTGTTTAGTATGTACCAAAAGTGATGCACAGAAGAACCAGCATCAGGGTCAGTGAACCACAGTTTGCTACGTATAGGGATGCTTAACTGCAGACCGTTCAGAGTGCCCATAATGACCAATATCCACCACCAAAGCACCTTTAATGGGGACATGATACCAGGACTGGAACAATTAACAGTGAAAGAAGATTGGCTTGTCTAATGGATGACCGTGTGTGTGTTGTTTACCTGAGTCAGCAGGATGTACTATTGGAATAAGGCTGGTTGGCGGAGGCGGTATGCAATATGCTGCTTTAAAACCTTGGGTCCTGTCATCCATCTGGATGTTACTTTGACATGTAGCACCTATCTAGAGATTGTTGCAGACCATGTACACACTATCATGGAAATGGTGTTCCCTGATGGCAGTGGCCTCTTTCAACAGGATAATGCACCCTGCCACACTGCAAAAAATGTTAAGAAATGGTGTTAGGAACATGAGAAAGAGTTTAAGGTGTAGCTTTGGGCTCCAAAGTCCCCAGATCTCAAACTGATTGAGCATCTCTGGGATGTAATGGAACAACAGATCCAATCCATGGAGGCCACACCTCACAACTTGCATGACTGAAAGGATATGCTGCTAATGTATTGGTGCCAGATACCACAGACATGTTCAGAGGTCTTGTGGAGTCCATGCCTCAATACATCAGAGCTGTTTTGGCAAGGAACCTACATGATATTATGCATGCGGTTTAATGTTGTGGATAATGAGAGTTTTCATGTAGAAGTGTAATATATAATAACATTCTGAATACAAATGTTTTGCTTCTCATATATGTATTACCTGCACATAATTTAGTTTTTATTTGTGTTTCAGGTTGCGTTTGTGAGTTGGTGTAAAAGTTTTTGGGATTGTGGACTTGCAGCACTTGATGATGTATCAGTAAGCTTTGGAAGCTGCCAAACAGCTGGTAAGGCATACAAATGTACAAATGCAGCTTAATTTAATGTGATATAAAATAAATAGCAGATGATGTGCCTGAAAGTGAACGGTACAGGTTGGCGGAGAATAGCCAGAAAAAGTAAATAAACAGAGGAGAGTCAATAACTAGCTTATTGACTCTCTTCTGTTTATTTACTTTCTCTGGCTATTCTTATATATATATATATATATATATATATATATATATATATATATATATAAAATAAAGTGTGATTCATCAGACCAGACAACCTTCTTCCATTGCTCCATGGTCCAGTTGTGATGCTCATGTCCCCATTGAAGGTGCTTTCGACTGTGGAAAGGGGTCATCATAGGCACTCAGACTCATATGCAGCAAACTGCAATGTACGGTGTGTTCTGACACCTTTTCTATTATGAGCCATGTTTAGTCCTTCAGCAATTTGAGCTGTTTTGTGTGATTGGACGAGATGGGCTAGCCTAACTTCCCACACGCATCAATGAGCTTTGGGTGCCCAAGACACCCCACAACACTTGTCATTTTGGAGATGCCATGACCCAGTCATCAAGTCATCACTATTTGTCCCTTGTAAAAGTCACTCAGATCTTTTTTCTTTTGGATTGAATTGGATTGGATTTCTAGCGGTTGTGCAATGGCAGCTCTGACTTCCCTAACCAGAGTCTCTTTCTTCTGACTGTAGATAAATGTGAAAAGATGATGTACAGAACAAGGACCTTCGGTAATGTCCTCAAATCCAATTGAGTATAGGGTTATATGAAATGATAGGAAGACAAGAAAATGAAATCTAGTGCAGTATTTTCATTGCTGGTGATATTAGATGAAAATAAAGAAATACACTTCTTACAGCTTATAATCAGCTCCAGATGTATTCACTTGGACAGAATGATCCCTGTCTATGGATATGCTGGTATAGGTCCTGGTCCTCTGTTAGGAGATATCCTCAGGCCTATTAGCAGTAGGCATCAATTACCAGTTTCTGGGGATGTTTTCTTTCAGTGTGTTGTATTTCAGCAGCAAAGGTACATCAGGAGAGAAAGATAAAAACACAAAATAGTGCTCTCTATATAGATAAATAGGAAATCAAAAGGATAAAAGGGGGTATGCTCACAAAAGGAGAGCAAAGTGAGGTTTTGCTCAATACTATAAAGATTAGGTGGTATCTTCCCCACCTAGGAAATTGAAGTATGGGATCCTCCAGGTAAAATGTTCTGAGATAAAATCAGGAAAGTCCAAATAAAGTAAAACCTAGTTTTATTAGTAAACAAAATAATAAAATCAATAATATTATGTAAAACACCATTAAAACACTAACGCGTTTCGCCCAGGACTAGGCTTTCTCAAAGTGTCATCAACATTAACAGAGGACCTGGACCTATACCAGCATATCACTAGATGGGGATCATACCATCCAAGCGAATAAATCTGGAGCTGATTTTAAGCTCCAGAAAATTGTAAGTGTATTTCTTTATTTTCCTCTCATATCCCCATTAATGGAAATACTGCACTAGATTTTGTTTTATTGCATTCTTATCCTTTCATATCACCCTATACTCAATTGGATTTGAGGACATTACTGAATATCTTTTTGCCTGCCCAGTTTTCCTGCTTCAAACACATGAAATTCAAGAAATGACTGTTCACTTGCTGCTTAATATATTCCACCCATTGACAGGTGCCAGTGTAATGATATAATCAATGTTATTAACTTCACCTGTCACTGGTTTTAATGTTGTGGCTGATAATGTTGTGACTGATCAGTGTGAATGTAAATAATAAGCATAATGTGTTGCATTTGCAGATAGGTTACCTCCATCACCTGGCAAATGTACATTTGAAAAGAATGATTGTGGATTTCAACAGGAATGGCAAAGAAGAGGGATGTGGCACAGGATAAGAGGGAGAACCCCAACATCTTACACAGGTCCAACTGGTGATCACACTTCTGGGGTAGGTGAGTTTACTGTGCAACTGTAGAAAACATTTTAAGTTTTGATTACAGGTCTACACTTATATATGTCTGGGGTACATTACAACATACTATATCTAACAGGTATTTTATGTAGAAATTTAGATTTTTCAATTCCATACCATAGGATATGAAGTTAATAACAGGTTATAGGTGTAAAAATTTAAATCACTAGCTTAGAAAAAGGATCAATACGTCAGCTAACCACTCTAGCCAACCAGCAACACTGATTACATGGGGTAACCCCAAAGTAGAAACTATGTAAGTGGACGGAGAGTAGTGTACCAAAGGGGACTGGGATATAATACAGTCTTAGTAGGGTGCCAGCTGCCTTCCAGACTCAGAGCATTCAAATAAAGAAAATAAATGCATTTTATTGAAAATTAGTTAGAATAAAAAGAATAGACAGTGAAAAAACCTTATATACAGTGGTGCTCATGTACAAATGTGTATAAACAAACAGGTATATGTTGGTACACAGGTGGTCTGCTCTAGTAGTCACCAACTCGTGTGGTATCTAAATCCCTAGCTATCCATAACAACTAAGTCGGTAGATCCCCAATTACCCGTTAACAATAATATGTACCAGACAGGTGTAGGATAAGTGTATGGATAGTTGTAAGACTGGTCAACCACTAATATGGTAAATATTACCTTGCTATAACTATCATAAAAAATATAAACTGCCTGTTAGGAGATTATAGTTTGCAATAATCCCAAAGTTAATGAAGATATATCCATGCACACGTCTGTGCCAGGGCATATATCAAGATCTGTTAACCAGGGTGGTGCCGTGCCTTTGCAATTCACATGTTCCCTGAAAGAGCCTGATTGCTCAGTGAATAAGTGAATGCCCCTTGCTGCCCCTTGCAGACCATTCCTGCTTCTTGCAGACCCTTCCTGCTCCTTTCAGACAATTCCTGCTCCTTTCAAACCATGCCTGCACTTTTCTGACCATTCCTACTTCTTGCTGACCATTCCTGCTCCTTGCTGACCCTTCCGGCTCCTTGCTGCTAATTTCTGTTCTTTTCTGCTCCTTCTCCTACTTTACGCTTGTGCTCCTTCTGCCCCTTCCAGCTCATTGCTGCCCCTTCCTGCTCCTTGCAGACCCTTCCTGCTCATTTCTGCTCCTTCTCCTTTCTGCTCCTTCTCATACTTTACCTTTGTGCTCCTTGCTGCCCCTTTCTGCTCCTTACAGACAATTTCTGCTCCTTGCAGACCCTTCCTGCTCCTTGCTGACCATTTCTGTACCTTTCTGCTCCATTTCATACTTTACCTTTGTGCTTCTTCTGCCCCTTCAAGCTCATTGTTAACCCTTTCTGCTCCTTGATGTCCCTCCTGCTCATTTATGTTCCTTCTCCTTTCTGACCCTTTCTGCTCCTTTTCCTACTTTACCTTTCTGCTCCTTGCAGACCCTTTCTGCTCCTTGCTTACCCTTCCTGCTTCTTGCTGCCCCTTCCTGTTTCTTTCTGTTTCTTTCTGCTCCTTGATGTCCCTTCCTGCTCCTAGATGTCCCTTCCTGCTCATTTCTGTCCCTTCCTGTAGGCTGTCTCTCCTCCCCACCCCCATCCCTCGCTTACCTGGTCTTTAGGCTGTTTCCCCCCCATCCCTCACTTACCTGGGTTTTAGGCTGTTTTCCCCCCGTCCCTCACTTACCTGGTCTTTAGGCTGTTTCCCCCCCATCCCTCGCTTACCTGATATGTAGTCTGCCCCCATCCCTCACTTACCTATTCTGTACGCTTCCCCCCATCCATCACTTATCTGTTCTATAGGCTGTCTCTTTGCAGTTTTTTCTCTGCAGTTTTTTTTTTTGCTATATATATATATAGGTGTACCTGCGGGTCCCCAGCTCCCTGTTCACTGCAGAGGGGGCCCAGCACACTTGGTCTTCACTGCCCAGCAGCTACTCTGTCTCTAATTCTTGCTAGCCCCGCTGCTGTCAGGGCATTGCTACGGGTTACCATGGCAAGGCTCCATGCGGCACACAGGCCAGTCTCGCGAATGTTAGAGACAGAAGAGCTGCTGGGCAGTGAAGAACGAATATGCTGGGCCCACTCTGCAGTGAACAGCAGCTGGCTCCAAGCACTATGCCACCCTACCAACCAGGGAAAAGGATCTCCTCCCTCCCTGGCCGGGTAAGAACCAGGGAGGGGGAAATAAAATGTTTAAAAGAAATGTTGAAAAAATATATATAAAAATGCTCTCCACCCCCTGCCCCCCATAGAATACAGCCCATATTTTACACGCGCTACATGCCTATACAAACACACACTCTACATTTACTATAGACGCACTACATCCACTACACAAACACTCTACATTCATTAAGTATACACACTACATTCACTACACAAACACTCTAAATTAATTAAATACAAACTACATGCCTGCACAAACACAGACCGCACTTACTATACACACACTCATAGGCGTGCGCAGTCTATTGTATAAGGTATAAGGGTGTGCATCCTAAAGCACAAACACAAACGCCGCATATATATATATATATATATATATATATATATATATATATATATATATATAAATACACACACACATACATACACACACATACTGGTGTGTGTGTAGGTGCTGTGTGTGTGTGTAGGTGCTGTGTGTGTGTGTAGGTGCTGTGTGTGTGCAGGCGCTGTGTGTGTGTAAGGGCGCTGTGTGTGAGGGCGCTGTGTGTGTGAGGTCGATGTGTGTGTGAGGGTGCTGTGTGTGTGTGTATGTGTAAGGGTGCTGTGTGTTTTTAAGGGTTCTGTTAGTGTGTGTGTGTGAGGGTGCTTTGTGTGTAAGGGTGGTGTGTGTGTGTGTGAGGGTGCTGTGTGTAAGGGTGCTGTTAGTAAGGGTGCTGTTAGTGTGTGTGTGTGTGTGTGTGTGTGCGGGTGCTGTTAGTGTGTGCGTATGTGTGAGGGTGCTGTGTGTGTAAGGGTGTTGTTAGTGTGAGGGTGCTATTAGTGTGTGCTGTGTGTGTATGTGTAAGGGTGTTGTTAGTGTGAGGGTGCTGTTAGTGTGTGCTGTGTGTGTGTGCTGTTTGTGTGTAATGTGTGGGGTGTGGGGGCCGTTTAGTTAATATCCCCCCTCCCTTCTTACCTTATGTAGGGATGGGGGACCGTTCTGCTGCCATCCCTGGTGGTCCAGTGGAGAGTGAACTCTAGCCCCACAGGGGGCTAGAGTTCACTCTCGCGAGATCTGAGCGTTGCTGCGGTAACCGCGGAAACGCTCTGACCTCACGAGAGGAACCCGGCAGAGCTGCTGGCAAGAGCTCCCCGGGTCCTCTCCTGCCTCCCTCCCTGCATGTGGGTCGGTGAGGGAGATCTTTACCTGCCCACGGAGGGAGGCACATAGCGCGTGCCGCGGGGATTAGGGTGTGCCCAGGCACACCCGGCACACCCCGTGTGCACGCCTATGCACACACTACATCCATTACTATACAAACTGCATTCATTCTACATGACTACACAAACACACAGACTTCTGACTGACATTTTGAGGTCAATAATTATTTATTTTCTCGTTTGTTGCAAAATTGGAAGCACTTCAGACTATTTATCCTTCTTTTGGATCGCCAGCAAAAACAGATATGAGAGAGGCTGAACTTGACAGAGTCATATCTCTTTTCAGCTATGTAACTATGTAGCAATGCATATAGAAGATAATAGCAAATGTGGATATGTTTAATTTATTATAATTATAATTAGTAATTTTCTTTTAAGGTTACTACATGTATATTGAAGCCACTCATATGGTCTATGGACAGAAAGCAAGACTGATCTCGAGGGGACTTCGAGCCATCCCTGGGAAGCAGTGCTTGACTTTCTTTTACCATATGTATGGAGCTGGTACTGGTCTGCTGAATGTTTACCTAAGAAAGGAAAGCGTCAGACATAAGGAAACTCTGCTTTGGTCAAGGAGAGGTGAACAGAGTATCAGCTGGTTGAGAGCCCAGGTGGAATATGAGAGTGATATGCAACATCAGGTAAGATACACATACAATGACTGGATACTAGCTGGATACTGATACAAGCAAATTAAATTCCCTTTAATCTGTGCAAAAACGAATCGATCCGTCTGGGATTTACCGATATTTATGAAGGCTTGTTCAGTGAATAAGACTCATTTGATGATCCCTAGATTGATGGATTTGTTAGGGCACAGATTAAAGGGAATCAATCATGACTTAACTGACCCTCCAGACCTGCACCAGAGTGTCCTTAAAGAAGTGGTCTGTAACACCCACCTACAGTCTGCCTTCACTCCTCCTGCTCTCTTCCTTGATTTTCCCTTCCTGGGGACACATGCACTGTGATTGCTATGCATGGAGAGCAGAATGACTGCTTGTGGGAAATCGCTTCTGCTCTCCCTTTCAATCAATAGTTCGGCAAAGAGTCTGTCATGAAGAACTGATTGACGTTATGGAGATTTTTCAATAGGTCTGCTTTCTCCAAATCAATATATTTGCTAGCAAAACTGCAAGCACAATGAGTTTTGGTCACAACAGGTTTCCTTAACAAGGCATTTGATTGGTTCATACCATTTCTGCAGAAGTCTACTTGAATGGATATTATTAATAGAGCAGACTGTAAATAGTAATATTTCAATGTTTTTAAATGTTTCATTAATGTTGTGGCATGTTATATTTTGCATTCCTTGAACATCATTTACCAGCTATAGAAAAAGGAAAAGTGTTATTTGAAGATGTTTAAAAATATTTTTATAAATCATATACGATTGCTGCATTGTATGTGTATGCTATTCATGCAGGGCTCGAGTCCTGCAGGAACGCGTGGGAACGGCGTTCCTGCACTTTTTCCAAAGCAGGAACGCCGTTCCCAGTCCTGCAGGACCTGCCCTGCTAACTGCACACAGGAACCCATCACACGCGGCGTTCTTCTCCAGCTCTCTCAGCTTCAAATCTCGCGAGACCCGCAGCTGTAAGAGCGTTGCCACGGGTTACCATGGCAACGCTCCGCACAGGCGAGTCTCGCGAGAGTTGAAGCTGAGAGAGCTGGAGAAGAACGCCGCGTGTGATGGCCCCTGTGTGCAGCGGCTGCTACCCTCCACCGGACCACCAGGCGATCTCCCCCCTCCCTGACAAGGTAAGAAGCAGGGAGGGGGGAGTAAAGTAAAAAAAAAAAAAAACACATAAAAGTTAAAAAGCAAATGCATCCCCCCCATCATCCAGCACACACACACATAATCCAGCACACACACACACACATAATCCAGCACACACACACACACATAATCCAGCACACACACACATAATCCAGCACACACACACATAATCCAGCACACACACACACACATAATCCAGCACACACACATAATCCAGTACACACACACACATAATCCAGCACACACATAATCCAGCACACACATAATCCAGCACACACACATAATCCAGCACACACACATACATAATCCAGTACACACACACACACACACACATAATCTAGTACACACACACACACACACATAATCCAGTACACACACACACACACACATAATCCAGTACACACACACACACACACATAATCCAGTACACACACACACACACATAATCCAGCACACACACACACATAATCCAGTACACACACACACACACATAATCCAGTACACACACAGACATAATCCATCACACACACACACACATAATCCAGCACACACACACACACACATAATCCAGTACACACACACATAATCCAGTACACACACACATAATCCAGTACACACACACACATCATCCAACACACACACACACATCATCCAACACACACACACATAATCCAGCACACACACACACATCATCCAGCACACACACACACACACACATCATCCAGCGCACACACACACATAATCCAGCACACACACACATCATCCAGCACACACACACACACACAATCATCCAGCACCCCCACACACACACACACATAATCCAGCACACACACTGCATTCATTATACACAATCTGCACTTACTACAAACACACTACATTCATTATACACACTCTGCACTCATTACAAACACACTAAATTCACTGTACACACTGCACTCACTACACACACTACATTCACTATACACACTCTGCATTCATTATACACACTCTGCATTCACTACACACACACTACATACACTGCATTCATTATACACACTCTGCACTCACTACAAACACACTACATTCACTATACACACTCTGCATTCATTATATAGACTCTGCATTCATTATACACACTCTGCACTCACTACACACTACATTCACTATACACACTCTGCATTCACTACAAACACACTACATACACTGCATTCACTACAAACACACTACATACACTGCATTCATTATACACAATCTGCACTCACTACAAACACACTACATTCATTATACACAATCTGCACTCACTACAAACACACTACATTCATTATACACACTCTGCACTCACTACAAACACACTACATTCATTATACACACTCTGCACTCACTACAAACACACTACATTCATTATACACACTGCACTCACTACAAACACACTACATTCACTATACACACTTTGCACTCACTACACACTACATTCATTATACACACTGCACTCACTACACACACACTACATTCATTATACACATTCTGCACTCACTACAAACACACTACATTTATTATACACACTGCACTCACTACAAACACTTCATTATACACACTCTACACTTACTACAAATACACTACATTCATTATACACACTCTACACTTACTACAAACACACTACATTAATTATACACACACTGCACTCACAACAAACACACTACATTCATTATACACACTCTGCACTCACTACAAACACACTAAATTTATTATACACACTGCACTCACTACAAACACACTACATTCATTATACACACTGCACTCACTACAAACACACTACATTCATTATCCATACTCTGCATTCACTACAAACACACTACATTCATTATACACACCCTGCACTGCACTATATGCATAGGAGTGCAATTTTTTTTAAGGCGGGGGGGGAAGGAGGCGGAATCCTGGGTGAGTTCCCACACTTTTTTCCCCAGGACTTGACCCCTGTATTCATGCAAATATATATCTAAATCCCACACTTTGCAAACATAACAGAAGAAGCTAGTAAAAGGTTTTCTTTTAGAATCAATATAGGATTTAATCTAGAATTGACACTGTAACATCTATATGTTCCACATCCCTTAAAGAGGTAGCCAAATATTGTTGCATAGCAGAATGCATAATTTAGATGGAATTCACCTATTAAAAACCATTCCTTGAAAATTCTCTTATCCAGTTCATCATCTTTTAGATTTCTTTTTACAACTTAGTAAATCTTTGAGTTGCTACCCCTTTAGTAGGGGGAGGTCATAATATGCGCAGATTAATTATATTATCTCCATCCCACATCATTTTTTAAACCATTGGCTCCTGGTCCTCAGGTGAGGGAAGAGAAGGGATCTGTCGCATGTCATCCACATGTTTTTATTGAAAATCATTTTTTCAACCCACACCAGAAAGTGGTGAATTTTGTTGTTTTCATTCAATTTACTTGTCGTAAATGGACCAATTTTGGACAATTTGCAAGTAATTCCAAATAAGATAACAGTATGTACACTGGTACTTGAAAAACAGTAGAGCCATTTGTAATTGCATGTTTGGGGTTAATCTACAAATAAGCCGCAGATTACCTTTTGTAATTACACAAATAGAGACTTTCCCTTTATTTTCAGTTCAGAGGTACACTTGCAGCATTGTAAATAAGACCAAATGTTTCCAACTGTATTTTCTCAATGCATAGATATAATGGCGTATTTTTAATTTAAGAATGCCATTACTGTTAATTTGCTGTTTTCCTAGTAATTAAATCTTATTGTGATATTGTGAGCGCTTTGCCAATCATTTATCCCACCACAGCTTGTATTTGTGCAGTTAGCTGATTACACAGGAGGGGAGAGTGGCCATAACTGTGCAATGAAGCTGAAGAGATGTATTGATTGCTGCTAAGCATGCATTTTGCTTCCATGCTTCAGATCAGATTTGGAAAAAAAAAGCAAATCTGATGACGAGTGTGATAAATCTGCTGTTTATTTCTGTCTAATAGCATATGACAGCACTAGTGACACATCTCACTCAGGCTTAATTAATATTCATAATATGCATCAATAATATGTAATTTCAATCAAGAAGACAGGGATACACTTTTTTTGTAGTGAGCTATGAAGATGAGATCTTTGTGTTTAACATGTTTAATTAGATGTTTTTGTTAAGTGGCTTAATAATGCATTATAAAAAATTATTATGGAAGATAAATAATGGAGTTTACTTACTATATCTGAATTATATCATTGTGCCATTCAGGTTTTCATTTGTTTAATTCAGGGTATAATAAATAACCATGTTGGAGTCAGATAAATAATATAAATGTTATGGAACTTGTCTGTTTTGTCATTGGTGTTGAGAATAGTAAATTGAATCTATGCTTTACTATGGGTGCTGCAACATCACATGACTGAGTTTCACTCAGTATTTACAGTGGCAAAATGGCAATGTTTTGCCTTGAATGGTATTTTTGTTTTTGTAAACATATTCTTTATTCACAAGTTTTTCTTAAAGTACAATTACATTAGTAAATACAAGTGACTGAGAGAACTGTTCTGCTTTGGCATATACAAAGTTGGTTGCGCAGGACCCTTCTTTCTCATATGATCACTTCTGAGACTCACAGGTCTCCATTGTACTTACATTAGAATATGTCAACATATAACAGAAGTGAGTTTATGCCTCTTGGCCATAGTTTAATTGTTCACTCCCATTTCATATTTAGCAATACATATGAGGTTTATAATCTTACAAAACATAAGATGAGGAGAAAAGGGGAAGTGGGGAATGCCTGTCTGGGAACCTACCAGACTGTCGTTTTAAGATGGTTTTCTTGTTGGACTCAGCCCAACGTCTGGGAACCTTCAAATTGCTGAGTACACATCCATCTTATATTTGACCCCAGATTATAGCTCTTGTGCTCTCATACATAACTCTTTAATTTGAGTAAACTAAATTCATAGCGGTGGGCTTACTGCATTAAAATCTGAGGGGGTAAACTTTTTATCTACATTTAATATTCTGATTGTGATGGATTTCATATACATGGCCTTGAGGGTTGTGGTGTGATGCAGCAGCATAGGGGCTGGCAGAAAGGGAGGTTTCTTGGCATGTAATGTATCTCCCGACATTATGGCTCAAGCAACTTACAGTCCAACCATAGGTGAATCAATGTTCTCACTCCCTGTGCACTAACTCCTCAGCTGATCTCCATAATTTACATACATCTTATCTTGTCCACATAACTGTCCACAAAAAGTGAAAGTACATTAATTTTGTATTTTTTTTTAAAAGACATTAGAACATTTACACGTTACGTTGTGTCTGAATCAATAATCCAACACTATTTTAATAACTGTGCCTGCCTTTTTTTGAACACTAAACGTTTTTATTAGGCTCTCTCTGCCATGTAGAGAGTTTTTCTTGTATATCATTCTTTATTTTTGCTCTTTTGTGAGCAATAAATATGGCTTCTGTCATAAGTTGATAAATTTGACTATGATATGCTTCTCATTATTTTATTGTTAGGATTACTAGTTGACCCAGCACGTAGAACTGTATTACACCTAGGACTAAAAGGTAACGTCTTACCGGGCCTTAGAATGGCCGGACTTAAAGGGACACTATAGTCACCTGAACAACTTTAGCTTAATGAAGCAGTTTTGGTGTATAGAACATGCCCCTGCAGCCTCACTGCTCAATCCTCTGCCATTTAGGAGTTAAATCTGTTTGTTTATGAACCCTAGTCACACCTCCCTGCATGTGACTTGCACAGCCTTCCATAAACACTTCCTGTAAAGAGAGCCCTATTTAGGTAAATTTAAGGTAAATTACATTTGTTTGAAAGTGAAACCAGTTTTTTTTTTCATGAAGGCTCAGTCAATCATAGCCAGTGGATGTGTGGCTAGGGCTGCATAAACAGAAACAAAGTGATTTAACTCCTAAATGACAGTGAATTGAGCAGTGAAATTGCAGGGGAATGATCTATACACTAAAACTGCTTTATTTAGCTAAAGTAATTTAGGTGACTATAGTGTTCCTTTAACATACCAAAGAATAGTCAGAATACTTGCTGAGGTTGGGGACACAGAATGGAACACAACGATGAGGGGAAGCCAAAAGTCAGGGATACCAGAATACAGGGAAGTCAAAACTTAGCCAAAGTCAATAACCGACGACTTCATCAACGTGGGCGGACGTGGGGCTATAATTTGCCGTGGATCCTCAGCGGCTGGCGTCCACCAACATGTTGCAGGAGTAGTGCTGAAACTAATTTTATGTAGACATTCAGAAAGCTAATGAATTGTAGCTTTCTGGAAGACTTGATAAAATCAAACTTTGTTTCCTTCATCAATTTTTTTTTCAATAGAATATAAATGATCAATTAACTCTTTAACATTTGATTCAGCAATTTCTCTAGGTCTCCACTCTTTGTTAGCTTTATATTGAAAAGTTTTTGTGACGAAGTGCCCTTCGCCACTTTGTCCTGGAGAGGCCTGCTTGCCTGCCTCCTCCCCTGCGACTATGGTCCTGGACTATAGTGCACTGCAAACCCTGTATTCAGGCATATGGACTTGTATTAGACTGTCTTTTTCCCTTTATCTATGCTGTAGGTTTGGACTGCTAATATAACCTAACAGCCAGGGGATTTAGGCGAATATATTACATGAGAATGCCATTACTGGAGAATACAGCCGTTCGTATGATTTCATGCGAATTCTTTGTGCTCTGAATAGGTGGCCGCCATTTCGGGACTTTTCCACGTGTTCGCGGCCATCTTGCGTGCGAACAGCGGTGTTTGCCTGTGAACGCATGGAACTGAAAACGGAAGCACAAACAGGCGAATACCGCTAAGACCTCCAGACATCCAGAACTTCGCACGGAAACTACCGAACGACCGGCCGTTCGGTAGTTATACTTAACTTAGTATGGGGATTCTAGCGACCACAAAGATGCGAATGGATGGCAAGAATTTCGTCTATTTTACTGTGCGAACGGAGACCGACCGCAAGGCCAAAACTCATGGAACTATTTTCGGCTAGTTGGTCTGTGCGGTCGGTCAAAACTTTGGAGCCCTGTATCTCCCGAACCATCCATCCGAATGGGCTGATTTTTGGACAGACTGTTCCCCTGAACAAGGGCTATTTGGGGATACCAGATTTAAAGCTGTACCCCCTGGTTTTGGGGTACATCCAGAACTTGGGTAAAATAATGTATGTTTTAATTGGGTTATGTGCTTATCTGAGGGGAGGAGACGTGGGGGTGTTACCATGCATGTGATTGGTCAATTTCATCCTCCCCCTGGGAGTGTCCGGTATGTACCTGATCCTAATAAAAAGCAGGCTGGGTGTTCCAGTCCTCAGACCTCTTCTGACCCTCAATACGTAGCCGTGTCTCGTTATTGGAGGGAACTGCTATATCACACTGGGGATTGCTATGCGCTGCATATTCCCCTGAGCTCTTAATCACTTAGCTCTTTTAAGAGCTTGTTCCTGTTACGCTCTCCTGGAGGAGAGGTCTTCCCCACACGGTCCTGGAGGACAGAAGCCGATCCAGGGTGGAAGGAAGACGGCGCGGCTCCAGTTAAGCTACGGCGGTTGTGGAGCCTGCGGTGGTTGTGGTGTCGTCTGCAGTGCTTGGAGTCCTCTGAGAGCGCTAGGAGCATCCATCAACGGAGGGTACTCGGTCGGAGTACACGGAGCTCCGTTACAGTTTTCTTGATAAAGTCTTTAATTTAGACTGCTACTCCCACACAATTCTTCTAAGTCTTCCTATAAATCCATAGCCGTCTTAAAGTTTTCACTATCATATCAGCTCTTATTTTTCTGTCCTTTTTCTCCCACTTGATTCTTTCTGCATCAGCTGCAGGTGGGGACTCTTCCACGGTGTCCCAGACCATTCAGGGCCCATAACGAAACGTCACAATTTTGTGTGGTATTACCACGCAGCATGTGGAAGTCTCAATATATATATATATATATATATAAATCTCAAAGGCAAAATGGCAGCATAGTAAGAGAGATGGGGAGAGGAAGTTAAGAAAGACAAAACACCACCCCCTAGCACCACAGACAACCAAATGTCTTCAACAACTGCAAGTCCTCCAACACATTCAGACTAGGCACTAATGATTATTACGAACATTGTATGCATTACAGTTTTTCCAAAGCAATTTATGAACAAAATGGTTCCTAGGGTAAAAGTGAAAACTCCCCCAACAACCAATACTTTTCAAATGTATATATTATTTATACAAACACCACTCCATTGTATTTTTAAAGCCCTTTGTAATTTTTTCCAAATGTTATGTTAAAATTATGGCTAATATACGCAGCTCATAAAAACATATTTTGTTGTTGTTTGTCTTTTGTTCTTCTAGATTATTTTTGAAGCTGTTCGTGGAATTTCAATAAGAAGTGATGTTGCAATTGATGATATTGTGTTTCAAAATGGACATTGTAAAGGTAACTGCTACATTTCTGCATACTATTGACTTTATTCACTAAACCGTGTAGAATTGGCAGCAGCATTATATTGGGCCAGAATTACTGAATTGAAAATATTCATTATGTGTAGGAGTGACCAATTATGCAAGTCTTGCTTGACTCGCTCCAGGAGTGGGAGAAAGCTTATAGCAAACGTCTGGGAGAAAATATTTAAATACTTAACCACTTTGGTACTTTAATGAACAGGATAATCATTCCACAGAGGAGAGACTATAGTGTTGTTGCAGGTGAGCTTGAGAATCTCAGACTTGGAGACGTTGATCTTCAAGTTTGAAAAGGACCTGAAAGTGCATAATTCATGCATAAAGACTCAGTCATTTGTGTATGCCATCACTCAGACCACCTCTCAAACCCCCTCTGATCTCCATGATTTGTGGGTTGCTCCCTTCTGCATTCAGGAAAGACTCTAGACTCAGAGCAAACAAGAAGGGAGATAGGACACATCCCGGCCTGGTTCTGTTTTTAATATTGAAGTGGTTAGACAACATGCTATTGACGTATAATTGTGCTGTAGGTTGTGAATATAGAGTAGCAATCCAAGCTATCATGGTGGTACCCAGCCTTATGTTTTGGAGAATTGTGTGGGTTGTTCCTCACTGGAGAATTGTGTGAGTTACTTCTCACTGCATTCAGGAGAGCCTCTAGACTCAGAGCAAACAAGAAGGGAGATACGGCACATACATGCCTTGTTCTGTTTTTGATTGTGAAGGGGTTAGACAAAATACTATTGACGTATACTTGTGCTGCAGGTTGTGAATATAGAGTAGCAATCTAAGCCATCATGGTGGTACCCAGCCTTATGTTTTGAAGAATTGCAAACAGAAAAAAACAATCAACCGTCAAACGCCTTTTCCACATCTGTCAAAATGAAGGTTTAAATCAGGTTAAGCACTCTGGTCATGTTATCTTGTGCCTCCCTGCCTTGAACAAATCCCCCCTGGTATGGGTGCACAACTTTAGGCATGTGTGGTTGTAGGTGGGGTTCCAGAATTTTTGCAAATCTCTTTAGGGAGAACCACAATGTAAAAAAATGTTCAATGAAAATACACGGGTTTATTGAGCTACCTTCATGGATAGCCTTAAGCATGTGGAGTAGGTGTGTGGTGAGGATGCCTAGATAGGTTTTATAGTACTTTATCGTTACGCCATCTGGGCCAGTACTCTGCCCAGGTTTGGATAGCTTGAGAGATAATATATTAGAGGAATTAGACATGTGCAATCCCGAATTTCGGGATACTTCAGAATGTCCGAATAGCTGAATTGCCAAATTTCCAAAGTGCCATAGTGCCGAATTTCGGAAGTGCCGAACCGAACTGCCGAAGTCCTAAAGCACCAAATGTACGAATAGCTGAAATGCCGAATTTCGGAATGGCAAGCCGAAGTCCCGAGGCGCTTAATGTCCGAATAGCCGAAGTGCCAAATTTCGGGTTTGCCGAATAGCCGAAGCACAGAATTGCCGAAGTACTAATATACCCAGTGGAAGAATGAAGAATGTTACACTGTATACCAGTTTAAATAAAAGTATACACACATGGATTCAGCTGTAAGCATTTGGAACACTTACAACAATCAAGTAACACGTTGATATAAAATGTAAGTTACTTAGCCAGTCAATGGATGGGAATGAGTAAGTAGATAACTCCCTAATTCCCACGGTATTAGGGAGCTATCTACCAAAAGGTTGAAAGACCTAGATTGGTCTTTCAGCCAACTTTACTAATACTAAGTAAAAATTACTTAGGATTAGTAAATTCTTCCCCTACTCACTATACCGCGAGTAGGGGCATGTCTAGTAAAACCACAGGCTGCTCACTGTAAAAAAAACAAACAAAAAAAAACCCCAAGTGTCCCCCCTTCCGAGCCCCCACCTGTGGGGGCTTTTAAACTGAAGGGGGGACCTATTGCCCCCTGAGCGGCGGGTGGGGGCCCTGAATAAGAAAAACGGGGGGGTGGGGTGGGTGACCTATTGTCCTCCCCCCGGCCCCCACCCCTGAGCGGCGGGTGGGGGCCCTAAATCAGAATAAGGGGTGAGGACCTATTGTCCTCACCCCTGAGCGGTGGGGGGAGGCCCTAAAGTAGAATAAGTTGCTTGCTTTAAGCCAACCAATCAGAGTGATCTGACTGGTAAATGAAGCGACTGACATTTTACACAGTGTGGGAAAGTTCTTTGGAATTTTCCCACGCTGTGTAATTTGACTCATAAATCTCTGATTGGTTGCTTTCAATCAACCCTGAGTGTTGTTATGAATCAAATTACACAGCGTGTGAAAATTTCCCACTCTGTGTAAAACCAAACAATCAGAGTGCTCTGAGCCTCATTGCAGGGCAGGGCAAGGCTTCATAAGCCTTCCCCTGCTCTGCAGAGCTCAGTCTGCGCAGAGCCCTCCATGGGTGAAGATGGATTACTTTTTCATCGTCAGGCTTTTTTTTCCCCGTCTGATGTTTTTACTAGGGGTTTGGGATCAACTGGGGGAGGGGTAACATCTTTATTTAGGGGCCCCACCTGCCGCTCAGGGGTGGGGGACGGGGGGAGGACAATAGGTCCCCCCCCCCTTATTGATATTTAGGGTCCGCACCCGCCGCTCAGGGGTGGGTGTCAGGGGGGAAGACAATGGGTCCCCCCCTTATTCTAATTTAGGGCCCCTATCTGCCATTCAGGGGTGGGGGCCAGGGGGAGTACAATAAGTCCCCCCCTTATTCTAATTAAGGGCCCCCACCCGCCACTCAGGGGTGGGGGCCAGGGGGAAGACTATAGGTCCCCCCCTTATACTAATTTAGGTCCTCCACCCGCCCCTCAGAGGTGGGGACTGGAGGGGAGGACAATAGGTCCCCCCCCTTATTGGTATTTAGGGCCACCACCTGCCGCTCAGGCCACAGGTCGGTGTTCGGGGGTGGGGGACACTTGGATTTTTGTGTTTGTTTTTTAACAGTGAGCAGCCACAGGCTGCTGCTCACTGTTTACTAGACATACCCCTACTTGCGGTATAGCGAGTAGGGGCAGAATTTACTAATATTAAGTTATCTTTACCTAGTATTAGTAAATTTGACTGCAAGACCAATTTTTTTTTCAGCCTTTTGGTAGATAGCTCCTAATACCGTGGGAATTAGGGAGTTATCTACTAAGCGGCTGCAAGAGAACATATCCAAAGTGCCGAAGTGTTGAAGTCCCGAACTGAACCGAAGTTCTGAAGTCGTGAAGTCCCGAATTTCGGAATGCCGAACCAAACCAAATATTTTGCCCCTGCACATCCCCAAGAGGAGCCCATTTAACAGGAAGAACTTGCATTAACAGCCTCCGAATCTAGCATGAGAAGAACATTTTTAGTGTCTGTTTTTTGCGGGGGGCAAATTTTTTGGGCGCTCTTGTTTTTTTTTTTTATTGCTAAGTTCGACGGGTATTATGTTTTTTTTTATAAGGCCTTTTTTGGGGCTGAAGAAAGAAGGTTTTAGAAAAAAAGACTTCTAATGGTAAGTCTGATTTTTTTTTTCCCAGGTATTTAGTTTTATTGTCTCCCCCCCTCATTATTTTTAAGGTGAGGGGGGTAGATAGGCATTGATTTAATTTTATTTGGGTGTGGAGTGACTAGGGGCTTGGGGTCCCCTAGTCACTGGGAAGGTGGGGTGTATTTGTACATTTAGCCCCCACCCGTCGCCCATGGGTGGGGCAAGGGGGAGGACAATTTTCATTTAGGGCCCCCACCCGCTGCTCATGGGTGGGGGCAGGGGGAGGGCAATAGTGGTAATTTAGGGCCCCCACCGGCTGCTCATGGGCAGAGGCTGCTCACTGTTAACTAGACATTCCCCTACTCGCAGTATAGCTTGTAGGGGCAGAATTTACTAATACCAAGTAATCTTTACTTCGTATTAGTAAATTTGGCTGAAAGACCACTTTAGGTATTTCAGCCTTTTGGTAGATAGCTACCTGATACCTTGGAAATTAGGGAGTTATCTACCAAGTGGCTGCAGAATGCAACCATGGCACGAATAGGATCGGAGTTTCATTCATTCAAATTAAATTCCGATCCGAACAAAGTCCCGAATTGTGTCCTAACATGAATGAACAAACTGTTCTCATTCTGTTAGGACGAAATTCAGTGGTTTCAATTACCTTTCTCAGCGCCGGCCTCCCTTGGCGCTGGGGAACTCTTCTCCCTCTTCCGACGTCAGCGCTGAATGCGCATGCACGGCAAGAGCCGCATGCGCATTCAATCAGTCCATAGGAAGGGATTTCTCAATGCTTTCCTATGGACGGCAGCCTCTTCTCACTGTGATTTTCAGCCACTAGAGGCTGGATTAACCCTAATGTAAACATAGCAGTTTCTCTGAAACTGCTATGTTTACAACTGTAGGGTTAACCCTAGATGGACCTTGCACCCAGACCACTTCATTGAACTTAACAATAGAAATGGACGCTGCTGAAAGGGATTAGTGCACAAGTCTAAAGCAATCAAATACCTGTGCATGCAAAAAATCTATTCAATTGGCAACCCCTAAACATATCAATTTGTTTGTCCATAGATTGACAAGTATTTGCTTTGTTTGATACAGCTGAAAGTTATTAGTGCAAAAATCCAATCGAAACATCTTTGCTAACGCATTACCCCTTAACACCTTTTATGGTAATCCTAAAAGAACACCACAGTTTACCTTGATGATCACTGTTCAATACATAACAGGTCCAGTGTAATGAGAATTTTTACACAGTACACTTTATATAGTTGAAGATATATGCAGGAAAGATCTAAATGTATCACTCACAACCAGTGGCGGTTATGGGGGTTCTGGTGGTTTGTGATGCACCCCAAATGTCTCTTTAGCACCCTCATTGAGAAGGACTGCATATGCTGACAAGCAGCTCTGGTTTTCTACTTATGCTGAGAGGAAGAGAAGACTGTGATGCCTACTGCACGCCTCTTCATTTACCCCATCTCTAAACACCAGTAATGGATGGAAGGCTGAATTCCTTCTACATTGAGGGGAAAAAAAGGTATTTGATCCCCTGCTGATTGTGAACATCTGCCCACTGACAAAGAAATGATCAGTCTATAATTGTAATGGTAGGTGTATTTTAACAGTGAGAGACAGAATAACAACAACAAAAAAATCCAGAAAAACGCATGTCAAATAAGTTATACATTGGTTTGCATGTCAATGAGTGAAATAAGTATTTGACCCCTTCGACTTAGTACTTGGTGGCAAAACCCTTGTTGGCAATCACAAAGGTCAGACGTTTCGTGTAATTGGCCACCAGGTTTGCACACATCTCAGGAGGGATTTTTTCCCACTCCTCTTTGCAGATCCTCTCCAAGTCTTTATGGTTTCGAGGCTGACATTTGGCAACTCAAACCTTTAGCTCCCTCCATAGATTTTATATGGGATTAAGGTCTGGAGACTGGCCTGGCCACTCCAGGACCTTAATGTGCTTCTTCTTGAGCCACTCCTTTGTTGCCTTGGGTGTATGTTTTGGGTCATTGTCATGCTGGAATACTCATCAACGACCCATTTTCAATGCCCTGGCTGAGGGAAGGAGGTTCTCACCTAAGATTTGACGGTACATGGCCCGTCCATTGTCCCTTTCATGCGGTGCAGTTGTCCTGTCCCTTTCTCAGAAAAACACCCCCAAAGCATAATGTTTCCACCTCCGTGTTTGACGGTGGGGATGGTGTTTTTGGGGGCATAGGCATCATTGCTCCTCCTCCAAACATGGCGAGTTGAGTTGAACCCAGAGAGCTCGATTTTGGTCTCATCTGACCACAACACTTTCACCCAGTTCTCTTCTGAATCATTCTGATGTTCATTGGTAAACTTCAGATGGGCCTGTTCATGTCCTTTATTGAGCAGGTTCACCGCTGCAGGATTTCAGTCCTTCAAAACGTAGTGTGTTACCAATTGTTTTCTTAGTGACGATGGTCCCAGCTGCCTTGAGATCATTAACAGGATCCTCCAGTGTAGTTCTAGGCTGATACCATTTTCATGATCAATGAAACTCCACAAGGTGAGATCTTCCATGGAGCACCAGACCGAGGGAGACTGACAGTTATTTTGTGTTTCTTCCATTTGCGAATAATCGCAACAGCTGTTGTCACCTTCTCACCAAGCTGCTTGGTGATGGTCTTGTAGCCTATTCCAGCCTTGTGTAGGTCTACAATCTTGTCCCTGACATGGATAGCTCTTTGGTCTTGGCCATGGTGGAGAGTTTGGAATCTGATGGATTGATTGCTTCTGTGGACAGGTGTCTTTTATACAGGTAACAAATTGAGATTAGGAGCGAGTGCTCCTAATCTCAGCTCGTTACTTGTATAAAAGACCCCTGGGAGCCAAAAATCTTGTTGATTGATAGGGGATCACATACTTATTTCACTCATTGACGTGCAAATCAATTTATAACTTTTTTGAAATGCACTTTTTTTTTGTTATTCTGTCTCTCTGTTAAAATACACCTACCATTAAAATTATAGACTGATAATTTCTTTGTCAGTGGACAAACGTTCAAAATCAGCAGGGGATCAACTACTTTATTCCCTTACTGTACATGTCTACTCACCCTCTGACAAAAGCAAGCATTTCAGTTGTGCTTCCAGTTCAGAGATTTTGGCCCTAAATTTGAAATTCAATTTAAATTCCTGACAATCTTACTTTAGTGAGTAACCCTGTATATATGCTTGTCTATATGTTTGAAGTGGAACCTATGTAAACCCTGCGGATTTTAAGTTCTAAAATTGCCCCTGCTCACAGCACATGCAGTTGTACATTAAAACTCTTGCTACTACTAAAATATTTAAAATGGTTATGATTTTTGAAGCAATTTAAATCTGGTAGCATATCTGTAACTCTGATAATCAGTTACCATGACTAATACATAAATTATTATATCTGCAGATACAGGTGACTTCTTCATACTACAATCATCAGGTTATTCAGATGACATCAATGAAATTGAATTCTAGAGCTTTGGCTTTCCTGAAACCAGTTCAACAGAACAGACACTAGTCGCTTCAGAAACTGCACAGAAAATATTATTTAACAGAGAATTGCTACAGGATTTTTTTTACAGAATCACAAACTCAGAACATGTGTTCGCCGATACAGAAACTTACTCAGGGCTAGATTTGTGTAAAAATTGTAGTTTTGCATAGACGATCATTGATATGTGCGCAGCTTTTATCATTTTGCCACTAATTTCACTGTATAGACATGTATATGTAAGGGGTGGTTATTTTATTTTGTGAGAGCAGATTATTTCTCTTTTTTTATGCACAAATGAGAACCTGTGGAATTCACAATAAAATTTCTGAAATAAGTTACCCAAATTTAATTTTGCTTGCAATATAAGAAATCTCTTTATTACTTCATCTGGAACAATCTCATTCAGCACATTAGGAATAAGGTTACTTTTTGTTTTGCAATAAATCAGAATCCATCCTTTCACTCCCAGAGTGTGAAGATTGCACTCCCCCCTGCCTACCCCCCTTTCCCATCATACATTATTGTGTTAGGCAGGTGAAGTAAGAATGCCTTGTCAATTAACAAAATGCAAAGTGAGTAAAGAGTAAAAATATTTCAATCAAACCAATATTTAATGTTACTCATCCTTCCAGATACAAATTATTTTTACACACTGCTAAAACATGACCTCCACGGCAAATAAACAAAAAAAAAATCATAGTTATTTTGACAACACCTAGTAATGTACCTGTTTTCATTAGATTCCTAAAATTTGGCACCCAGTTATTTTATATATTGGGTTGTTTGCATTCAGTTTATGAAACCTGGTAGATTTCTACACAATTTACCTTTGAAACTACTTACCAATGTGAAATTACATTCCACTTATATTTGGAATATAACTATTATTGTGTGTATTGTCCATTACATAATTATTGCATTTTGGGCTAGAACTACAGGCATTTGAAGGGGGGAAAGTTGAGACAGTTTGTTTTAAAAATACACCTTACCCTGATTAAAGGACCACTATAGTGCCAGGAAAACAAACTCGTTTTCCTGGCACTATAGGGTCATTAGGTCCCCTCCACCCTCAGGGCCCCCCTCCCACTGGGTTGAATGTGTTAAAACCCCTTCAGCCACTTACCTTTCTCCAGTGCTGGGGAACTCTCCTCCCTCTGCCGACGTCAGCTCTGAATGTGCATGCGCAGCAAGAGCCATGCGCGCATTCAAAGCGCCCATAGGAAAGCATTATTCAATGCTTTCCTATGGACATCCAGCATCTTCTCGCTGTGAATTTCACATTGAGAATCGTGGAAGCGCCTCTAGCGGCTGTCAGTGAGACAGCCACTGGAGGCTGGATTAACCCTCAGTGAAACATAGCAGTTTCTCTGAAACTGCCATGTTTTCAGCTGCAGGGTTAAAACTAGAGGGATCTGGCACCCAGACCACTTTATTGAGCTGAAGTGGACTGGGTGCCTATAGTGGTCCTTTAATGATAAAAACAGAATTTTTACTTAAAGAAACACTATAGGGTCAGAAACACAAACGTGTATTCCTGACCCTCTAGTGTTAAACTAACTATTTAGGTAGCTGCCTCACCCCCTTTATCCCCTTAAAAATTTATTTTACTCACCTTTATTCCACACTGCACAATCCTGCTCTTTGACTGATATCATTAAAGGACCACTCTAGTGCCAGGAAAACATACTCGTTTTCCTGGCACTAGAGTGCCCTGAGGGTGCCCCCACCCTCAGGGACCCCCTCCCGCCCGGCTCTGGAAAGGGGAAAAGGGGTAAAACTTACCTTTTTCCAGCGCTGGGCGGGGAGCTCTCCTCCTCCTCTCCGCCTCCTCTCCGCCCCGTCGGCTGAATGCGCACGCGTGGCAAGAGCTGCGCGCATTCAGCCGGTCGCATAGGAAAGCATTTACAATGCTTTCCGATGAACGCTTGCGTGCTCTCACTGTGATTTTCACAGTGAGAATCACGCAAGCGCCTCTAGCGGCTGTCAATGAGACAGACACTAGAGGATTAGGGGGAAGGCTTAACCAATTTATAAACATAGCAGTTTCTCTGAAACTGCTATGTTTATAAAAAAATGGGTTAACCCTAGCTGGACCTGGCACCCAGACCACTTCATTAAGCTGAAGTGGTCTGGGTGCCTAGAGTGGTCCTTTAAGTCTGATGATACTCAGCCAATCACAATGCTTTCCTGTAGGAAAGCATTTGATTGGCTGAGATTGTCAATTCTGATGATCTCAGCCAGGGAGGCAGACCGAGCGTCGGAGCCAAACACCATCCTAGCCAATCTGCATCTCTTCATAGAGATGCTTTGAATCAATGCAACTCTATGGGAAAAATTCAGCAACCATGAATGTCAGACTGTGCAGCACCGCCCCAGGAAACACATCTAGTGGCCATTTGAAGAGTGGTCACTGAAGGTGTCCCTAGGGAGAAATGTTAAAAAAAAAAAAGACAGTGTTTACATTAAAAAGAAAAGATAGTGTTTATATTAAAAAACCTGCAGCGACTGACTATACTCCATAGAACAACTACATTAACCCCTTAAGGACTGTGGACGTACTAGGTACATCCGACAAAAAAATGGTCCTTAAGGACCGCGGACATACCTAGTACTTAGGCGGCAAATATGAGCGCTAGAAGCGCTCGAGGCATCCTGCAATACCTCTCCTGACAGTCCCCCCTCGGCAAATTAGGCCCCCGCGGGACATGTGATCAGAGCGATCACATGGCTGCAATAGGCGTCTATAGTGCTACCTGCAGGGAAACTGCCTAAACTAACAGGCAGTCTCCCTGCATCTGTAAAATAAAATAAAAATATGTTAAAGGAACACTATAGGGTCAGGAACACAAACATGTATTCCTGACCCTATAGTATTAAAACCACCATCTAGCCCCCCTGGGCCCGTCAGGCCTCCATAAATATAGCAAAATCTTACTTGTATTCAAGCCTGAAGCTGTAGCTCTGCATGCTGTTTGCCTCAGAAAAACAAGCTGTCTGCTGACATCATCAGAAGTGGTGGCCTGATCCAATCACAATGCTTCCCCATAGGATTGGCTGAGACTGACAAGGAGGCAGATCAGGGGCAGAGCCAGCATGATTCAAACACAGCCCTGGCCAATCAGCATCTCCTCATAGAGATGAATTGAATCAATGAATCTCTATGAGGAAAGTTCAGTGTCTGCATGCAGAGGGAGGAGACACTGAATGTTTGGATGCATTTTAGGCAGGCATGACCCAGGAAGGATCTCTAACAGCCATCTGAGGAGTGGCCAGTGAAGTTATCACTAGGCTGTAATGTAAACACTGCATCTTCTCTGAAAAGACAATGTTTACAGCAAAAAGCCTGAAGGTAATGATTCTATTCACCAGAACAAATTCTATAAGCTGTAGTTGTTCTGGTGACTATAGTGTCCCTTCAATAAATAAAATTAAACCAAAATACATATTTAAATAATGTCATACTAAGTATTTTAATATAAAAATACACTTATAATAAATTACACACTTATATGTGTGTGTGTGTATATATATATATATATATAACAACTATATATATTTTATATATATATTATAAAATCTAAATAATAAGTAAATAAAAATAAATGTAAAAATAATAATAAAAAAAAAATTATATACAGGTGATACTCGAAAACTTAGAATATTGTGCAAAAGTTCATTTATTTCAGTAGTGTAATGTAAAAAGGGAAACTAATATATGAGATAGACGCATTACATGCAAAGCAAGATAGTTCAAGCCGTGATTTTTCATAAGTGCGATGATTATGGCTTACAGCTAGTGATGTCCCGAACGGTTCGCTGGCGAATAGTTCCTGGCGAACATAGCATGTACCTCACAGTCAGCAGACACATTCCAGCCAATCAGCAGCACACCCTCCCTAGCAGACCCTCCCACCTACTGGACAGCATCCATTTTAGATTCATTCGGAAACTGCAACCATTTTATTTTATTTTTTCAATTTATTATTTTTTTTTTCTCAGTGCATGTAAATGTTACAAGCAGATACTCCCCCCAGACACTCTGTATTACTGCACATACTTCCTCCATACACCCTGTGTTACTGCAGATACTCCCTCCAGACACTCTGTGTTACTGCAGATACTCCCTCCAGACACCCTGTGTTACTGCAGATACTCCCCCCAGACACTCTGTGTTACTGCAGATACTCCCTCCAGACACTCTGTGTTACTGCAGATACTCCCTCCAGACACTCTGTGTTAATGCACATACTCCCTCCAGACACCTTGTGTTACTGCAGATACTCCCTCAGACACTCTGTGTTACTGCAGATACTCCCGCCAGACACTCTGTGTTACTGCAGATACTTCCTCCAGACACCCTGTGTTACTGCAGATACTCCCCCCAGACACCCTGTGTTACTGCAGATACTCCCCCCAGACACTCTGTGTTACTGCAGATACTCCCTCCAGACACCCTGTGTTACTGCAGATACTCCCTCCAGACACTCTGTGTTACTGCAGATACTCCCTCCAGACACTCTGTATTACTGCAGATACTCCCTCCAGACACTCTGTGTTACTGCAGATACTCCCCCCAGACAGTGACACAGAGCAGAATAGGGACTGTTCCCCCTACATAGGGTCACTTCGCAGATATGGATTGACACCTATCCTAAGGATCCCTGATACACACTGACACAGAGCAGAATAGGGACTGTTCCTCCTACATAGGGTCACTTGGCAGATATGGATTGACACCTATCCTAAGGATCCCTGATACACACTGACACAGCGCAGAATAGGGACTGTTCCCCCTACATAGGGTTACTTGGCAGATATGGATTGACACCTATCCTAAGGATCCCTGAAACACACTGACACAGAGCAGAATAGGGACTGTTCTTCCTAAATAGGGTCACTTGGCAGATATGGATTGACACCTATCCTAAGGATCCCTGATACACACTGACACAGAGCAGAATAGGGACTGTTCCCCCTACATAGGGTCACTTCGCAGATATGGATTGACACCTATCCTAAGGATCCCTGATACACACTGACACAGAGCAGAATAGGGACTGTTCCTCCTACATAGGGTCACTTGGCAGATATGGATTGACACCTATCCTAAGGATCCCTGATACACACTGACACAGCGCAGAATAGGGACTGTTCCCCCTACATAGGGTTACTTGGCAGATATGGATTGACACCTATCCTAAGGATCCCTGATACACACTGACACAGAGCAGAATAGGGACTGTTCTTCCTACATAGGGTCACTTGGCAGATATGGATTGACACCTATCCTAAGGATCCCTGATACACACTGACACAGAGCAGAATAGGGACTGTTCCCCCTACATAGGGTCACTTGGCAGATATGGATTGACACCTATCCTAAGGATCCCTGATACACACTGACACAGAGCAGAATAGGGACTGTTCCCCCTACATAGGGTCACTTGGCAGATGTGGATTGACACCTATCCTAAGGATCCCTGATACACACTGACACAGAGCAGAATAGGGACTGTTCCTCCTACATAGGGTCACTTGGCAGATATGGATTGACACCTATCCTAAGGATCCCTGATACACACTGACACAGAGCAGAATAGGGACTGTTCCCCCTACATAGGGTCACTTGGCAGATATGGATTGACACCTATCCTAAGGATCTCTGATACACACTGACACAGAGCAGAATAGGGACTGTTCCCCCTACATAGGGTCACTTGGCAGATGTGGATTGACACCTATCCTAAGGATCCCTGATACACACTGACACAGAGCAGAATAGGGACTGTTCCTCCTACATAGGGTCACTTGGCAGATATGGATTGACACCTATCCTAAGGATCCCTGATACACACTGACACAGAGCAGAATAGGGACTGTTCCCCCTACATAGGGTCACTTGGCAGATATGGATTGACACCTATCCTAAGGATCCCTGATACACACTGACACAGAGCAGAATAGGGACTGTTCCTCCTACATAGGGTCACTTGGCAGATATGGATTGACACCTATCCTAAGGATCCCTGATACACACTGACACAGAGCAGAATAGGGACTGTTCCCCCTACATAGGGTCACTTGGCAGATATGGATTGACACCTATCCTAAGGATCCCTGATACACACTGACACAGAGCAGAATAGGGACTGTTCCCCCTACATAGGGTCACTTGGCAGATATGGATTGACACCTATCCTAAGGATCCCTGATACACACTGACACAGAGCAGAATAGGGACTGTTCCCCCTACATAGGGTCACTTGGCAGATATGGATTGACACCTATCCTAAGGATCTCTGATACACACTGACACAGAGCAGAATAGGGACTGTTCCCCCTACATAGGGTCACTTGGCAGATGTGGATTGACACCTATCCTAAGGATCCCTGATACACACTGACACAGAGCAGAATAGGGACTGTTCCCCCTACATAGGGTCACTTGGCAGATATGGATTGACACCTATCCTAAGGATCCCTGATACACACTGACACAGAGCAGAATAGGGACTGTTCCCCCTACATAGGGTCACTTGGCAGATATGGATTGACACCTATCCTAAGGATCCCTGATACACACTGACACAGAGCAGAATAGGGACTGTTCCTCCTACATAGGGTCACTTGGCAGATATGGATTGACACCTATCCTAAGGATCCCTGATACACACTGACACAGAGCAGAATAGGGACTGTTCCTCCTACATAGGGTCACTTGGCAGATATGGATTGACACCTATCCTAAGGATCCCTGATACACACTGACACAGCGCAGAATAGGGACTGTTCCCCCTACATAGGGTTACTTGGCAGATATTGATTGACACCTATCCTAAGGATCCCTGATACACACTGACACAGAGCAGAATAGGGACTGTTCCTCCTACATAGGGTCACTTGGCAGATATGGATTGACACCTATCCTAAGGATCCCTGATACACACTGACACAGAGCAGAAAAGGGACTGTTCCCCCTACATAGGGTCACTTGGCAGATATGGATTGACACCTATCCTAAGGATCCCTGATACACACTGACACAGAGCAGAATAGGGACTGTTCCCCCTACATAGGGTCACTTGGCAGATATGGATTGACACCTATCCTAAGGATCCCTGATACACACTGACACAGAGCAGAATAGGGACTGTTCCTCCTACATAGGGTCACTTGGCAGATATGGATTGACACCTATCCTAAGGATCCCTGATACACACTGACACAGCGCAGAATAGGGACTGTTCCCCCTACATAGGGTTACTTGGCAGATATGGATTGACACCTATCCTAAGGATCCCTGATACACACTGACACAGAGCAGAATAGGGCACCTATCCTAAGGATCCCTGATACACACTGACACAGAGCAGAATAGGGACTGTTCCTCCTACATAGGGTCACTTGGCAGATATGGATTGACACCTATCCTAAGGATCCCTGATACACAGAACCTAATGTCCTCCCCCCCCGGCCCCCACCCCTGCGCGGTGGGTGGGGGCCATAAATCACAATGGGGGAGGACCTACTGTCCTCCCCCTGCCTCCACCCCTGCGCGGTGGGTGGGGGCCATAAAAATAATGAGGGGTGGACCTACTGTCCTCCCCCCGGCCCCCACCCGGCGCGGTGGGTGGGGGCCATAAATCACAATGGGGGGAGGACCCAGGGGCGTACCTAGAGCATTTGGCACCCGGGGCGGGTCCTATTTTTGGCACCCCCCCCCCCCCAACTTTAAATGTAAAAAACAACCCACATTTTTCTTTATGTATTTAGCACTGAGCAGTGTTTGTGTGTGAATGTATGCATGTTTTTGTATGAAGTATGTGTGAGTGAATGTAGGGGTGTGTTTGTATGTAGTGCAGTGCTGGTGTTTGAATGCAAGCATGCATTTGTGTGTTGTGTGGTATTTGAATGCAGTGATGTGGTTATATATAATGGTGGGGTTTGCATGTAGTGTTGACGTTGAAATGTGTGAGTATATTTGTGTGTAGTGTTGGTGAGATTTTGAGATGTCTGCACTTATACACATACACGGACATACACACATGCAGATACATATACACACACGCAGAAACACTGTGCTCTGCATGCTGGCATCTGACAACACATTTGCATATAATTCACATTAGCCACCCAGATTTCTTGTTGTGGGCTGGCTGACACCTCTTAAAGGACCACTCTAGGCACCCAGACCACTTCAGCTTAATGAAGTGGTCTGGGTGCCAGGTCTAGCTAGGGTTAACCCATTTTTTTTTATAAACATAGCAGTTTCAGAGAAACTGCTATGTTTATTAATGGGTTAAGCCTTCCCCCAAATCCTCTAGTGGCTGTCTCATTGACAGCCGCTAGAGGCGCTTGCGTGATTCTCACTGTGAAAATCGCAGTGAGAACACGCAAGCGTCCATAGGAAAGCATTGTAAATGCTTTCCTATGCGACCGGCTGAATGCGCCCGCAGCTCTTGCCGCGCGTGCGCATTCAGTCGACGCGGTGGAACGGAGGAGGATCGGAGGCAGAGATCTCCCCGCCCAGCGCTGGAAAAAGGTAAGTTTTACCCCTTTTCCCCTTTCCAGAGCCGGGCAGGAGGGGGACCCTGAGGGTGGGGGCACCCTCAGGGCACTATAGTGCCAGGAAAACGAGTATGTTTTCCTGGCACTAGAATGGTCCTTTAACTTCGATCTTTGTTTGTCTAGCAGATAACTTCCCTATTTGCTATCCTTATGTGGGCTTGCAATATTTAAGGACACACCAAATAAGGGAACTATCTGCTAAACAGCACCCTCATTTGGTATCTTTAAATATGGAAATCTCGCATTCGGCACCAATTCAGGGAATTATCAACTAAACAGCTAAAGGATCAAAATTAAAAAAGCCCTTTTTAAAAAAAAAAAATTCAGTTGTTTAGTGGATAAATCCCTTATTTGTTATCCTTATATTAGATTGCAATATTTAAGGACACCAAATAAGGGAGCTATCTACTAAACACATACACAGAGATACACATAATCACAGATATACACAAACACAATCACAGAACCACACACATGCAATCACAGACACACAATCACACAAACATTACATACATACATACACACATTTAATAAATAAGAGGTCCACCCAGCCTCCCTACCTTGCTCTAGAAGGGCTGGAGTGGATCCTCAGTCCCTGGTGGTCAGTGGTTGCTGCTGGGATCTCTGTGGTCTTCCTGCACAGGTCCCTTGCATGCCCTTTAATGCTGCTGTCTCACTGCAGGGCAAAGACCGTCAGACACAGTCAGATGCACACAGTCCCACACACAGTCACAGGCAGACAGTCACACATACACATACACACACATACACACAGACAGTCACACACACACAGTCACAGACAGACAGTCTCACACACACACACAGTCACAGACAGACAGACACACACACACAGTCAAAGACAGTCACACAGAAACACTGTGCTCTGCATGCTGGCATCTGACAACACATTTGCATATAATTCACATTAGCCACCCAGATTTCTTGTTGTGGACTGGCTGACACCTCTTAAAGGACCACTCTAGGCACCCAGACCACTTCAGCTTAATGAAGTGGTCTGGGTGCCAGGTCTAGCTAGGGTTAACCCATTTTTTTATAAACATAGCAGTTTCAGAGAAACTGCTATGTTTATTAATGGGTTAAGCCTTCCCCCAAATCCTCTAGTGGCTGTCTCATTGACAGCCGCTAGAGGCGCTTGCGTGATTCTCACTGCAGGGCAAAGACCGTCAGACACAGTCAGATGCACACAGTCCCACACACAGTCACAGGCAGACAGTCACACATACACACACACACAGACAGTCACACACACACAGTCACAGACAGACAGTCTCACACACACAGTCACACACACACACACAGTCACAGACAGACAGACACACACACAGTCAAAGACAGTCACACACACACACACACACAAACACAGTCACAGACAGACAGACAGACACACACACACAGTCAAAGACAGTCACACACACACACACAGTCACAGCCAGGCAGACAGTCACACACACACAGTCACACACACACACAGAGTCACACAGACAATCACAGGCAGGCAGTCACACAGTCACAGATTGTCTCACACACACACACACACACACACACAGTCAAAGACAGTCACAATCACAGTTACACACAGCACACTCTCTCACTTACTGTAAGCTTGGGCTGGAGGAGGAGTGGATTCAGTACCTCTGGCTCCTGTGCTATAGTTGGGGAAGCAGGGACTTCTTCCTGCTTCCCCTCTGTGTGCAGCAGTATGAGGCTGCATGTAGCTCCGCCCCCGCATCCGGCTTGACTCCGCCCCCACGGCCGTTTTAGCTCCGCCCCCAACTCTGTGCAGCCAGATCTCTAGCTCCTGCTCCCAGCCCCTGCGTGTGAGCTGTGTCGGCTGCCCGGCGCCCTGCTGCTATGGCACCCGGTGCAGCCACACAGCTCACAGAATAGCAAGCCTGGCCAGCCCTGGTGGCACCCCCTGCCTGATGGCACCCGGGGCGGACGGCCCCCCCCGCCCCCCCCTTAGTACGCCACTGGGAGGACCTACTGTCCTCCCCCCACCCCCACCCCTGCAAGGTGGGTGGGGGCCATAAAAATAATGAGGGGGGGAACCTACTGTCCTCCCCCCGGCCCCCACCCCTGCGCGGTGGGTGGGGGCCATAAAACACAATGGGGGAGGACCTACTGTCCTCCCCCCGCCCCAACCCCTGCGTGGTGGGTGGGGGCCATAAAAATAATGAGGGGGGGACCTACTGTCCTCCCCCCGGCCCCCACCCCTGCGCGGTGGGTGGGGGCCATAAGAATAATGAGGGGGACCTACTGTCCTCCCCCCTGGCCCCCACCCCTGAGCGGTGGGTGGGGGCCATATAAAAACAAAAAGGGGGGACCTACTGGGGACCCTAAATAAAAATCCCCCCCCAATCAAAGGTCCCCAAGCCCCTAGTCACCCACCCCCCCACCCAAAAAAGTTACCCCCTACCTACCCCCCGCACCCTAAAAAATAGTGAAGGGGGAATAAAATAACTAACCTGTAAAGAAAAATTCAACTTACTATTTGACGTCTTCTTTTTTCTAAAATCTTCTTTTTTCAGCCCCAAAAAAGGCCCCCAAAAAAGCCATAAGAACCGACGCAATAAAAAAATATAAAAAATAAATAAAAAAATAATCCATCTTCACCCATGGAGGGCTCCGCGCAGACTGAGCTCTGCAGGGCGGGGGAAGGCTTATAAAGCCTTGCCACGCCCTGCAATTAGGCTAAGAACACTCTGATTGGCTGGTTGGCTGGTTTATGTCCTCCCCGTATTGTGATTTATGGCCCCCACCCACCATGCAGGGGTGGGGGCGGGGGGAGGAGAGTAGGTCCCCCCCAGTGTATATCAGGGTCCCTGAGGACAGGTGTCAATCCATATCTGCCAAGTGACCCTATGTAGGGGGAACAGTCCCTATTCTGCTCCGTTCTGGACTTGAAGGCCATTCGGTCACTGGATTCGGAGACAATTCGCAGGAGGTCGAGGACATTCGGCAGAAAGATTCCGGTGCAACTCACCAGTGGTAGTCAATGTCTATTCAACATCGAAATTCAGCTGGAATTCGGATGAAATTCAAAGCCAGACTTCTGCTTCCAGTGCGGGTCAGTGGGCTGACGAGAGTGAGATGCAGTTTCTTGGTTTCCCAGCTGAAATCAGAGGATGGAGAGACCAGGTCTCCTGCTGCAGGCTTGTGAGTAGTAAAGGCAGTGGGGGCTAGTAGGTTTCAGAGGGAAGTAGTCCAGTTGCTCAGGGCAGCTTTAGAATGCTTAACGCATGCGCAGGATATGGGTAAGGGAGACCTCAGAATAATCCCTCTCTGGGACCGGTATGTGATGTTCCTCCCCTAGTTTTACATGTGCCTTTAGACAGGAGGGAGAAAATTACTCTTTATTCATCTGGTTCCAGTGGATAAAGAGTCTGTGGATAGACCACGGTGAGAGGAAGTCGGGGACAGAGAAAAAGGTAAGCAATCCGTTTCTTCACTGGAGCGGGGTATGTCAGCCCTTTAATTTTTAATGCAATTCACGTTAGGCCTCCCATATCCTTTCATTTGTTGGACAATCTATGTGGGATGCTTCCCTCAATTTGTTTTTCCCTATTTGAAATGTTCCTGTTGTGTAGTCTTTTTGTTATGTTTTTATGCAGCTCTGTGGATTGGGGAATTGGTTCCTCCCAGTTCTAGGGAACAATCAGCACTTTTGATGTTCTTTGATGTGAGGATGAAGGGGAATTGCTGATATGGTCGTCCAAAATCATGCAAAGGGGATATGGTAGAGTGGTTTCAGTTGGAGCTACCAATGGTGCCTGGTTCAAGTGTTTTTAATGGGTCATAAGTTGGAGGTTCAATACAGCGCTATGGGTTCCTTTTTGATGCATGCTAACGGATTAGTTCTGACCGGTTCTTAGTTCACTAGCGTGATGGCGCTGCATGTGTTAGGCGTGAATGCTAGCGGTTACTCAACTGAAAAACTGACTAGCAGAAGGTGGGCAGTACTATTCATACTAATTTCATAGTTCTGTGTACTGTCATTTTAGTTATGTCATTTTTTTTCACAGCTATCACAGTTCTAAGCTTGACATGTAAATGAGCAGACAGATACTAAATTTATGCAGATACCCTTAACAATGGACGCTGTTAATAACAGATTTTTTCTTCCAAAACTAAGGCATCTCTCTGCAGCATATAGCTAGTTACCAAAATGATTTCTGGTCACTTGTTATTTTAAATCACAATCCATTCTTTTAGTGTAAAAAAGAAAGAAAGAAAGAAAAAGAAAAGCTGTGTTTCTGTCTGAAAATACAATGCCAGTGCGTGCTCATTTTCATGTCAAGCTAGGAACTCTGGCATAGTTAGATATCAATTGTATAAATTTAACTTTAATAATCATTGCTAAAGTTATATAAATACAGTGATGTTTTGCAAGGAGAAATGCAATAGATCAAATTATACAACAGGATTTTTCAACTATGGACACAGAAAATTACTTTGGTCTGTTTGCACCACCTACAGGTTTTACTTGATATTTATTTTTCATTGTTATAATTATACTGATCACAAGACTATCTTGCCATTCTAAAATGTGATTTAAAAGAAATTCTGTATTCTTTTTCTTCTTGAAATTTCCACATATTCTAGTACCAACAGTGCACTTTAAAAGAGAGCAAGGAACAGGTATGTGCAAGGAACAGGTATGTGAGGTAGAGGTTATTATTGGTAGGTAACCAGGGAGCAGGATGTAGTTGAGATATGAAATAGTGACCTTGTGGTAAACGCGTATGGCCAAGTTCAGAGAACCAAGGAGAGACTGGTGATCCAAATAGAAATAAGCATCTCCTCCCACAGAGGACTCCATGTTTCCCTGATATGCTGGACTTGCTCTTAGGAGGAGGAGGGGCTGGATTGCAATATCAAGTCCAGTTGTGTACCCAGGAAATTCAAATAAGAGGAGGAACCTATGGTTTAATCTTAAAACAGCGGAAGACTTTAGGATGAAAGTAGGTCTTGTGCATAGTCTGGGATATAGTATTTGGTTCCTCTACTCGTAGAAAATCATCTTGATAATGTATGACTGTGGCCAGCTACTTACATACAAGAGATCGGTCTTGCTTCTCATATGTTTAATTCAGTGTGATGAGTCTGGAGAGTTCTAATCCAGTAGAGACATTGCAGGTACCCCATTTGCGCGCATGAACAATCAGTGCCGCCACCACCGTACAACCAACTCACGCTTGCAGGACTTCTCGCGGGTAGTTACCTTCCTTTGGAATAGCCTGCCTACCACCATCAGACTCTCCCCTATTCTTCAATCATTTAAAAAGTGACTTCAAACCCATCTCTTCAGGAAAGCTTATAGACTCCCAGAGTAACCTCTACCTCCCATACCTGTCCCTTGATTTCTACTAAAGGGCAGCACTCTAATCTCTTCTTCTGCCTCACTCCCACCTTACTTGATTGCTATCTCCTGTTCTTCTGTGTTTTATACCCACCTCCTCTAGACTGTAAGCTTGTTTGAGCAGGGTTCTCTTCATCATATTGTTCCTGTAAGTTTTTGTAATTGTCTAATTTATTGTTAAATCTCCCCCTCCAATGTTGTAAAGCACTATGGAATTGGTTGGCGCTATATAAATGCCACTAATAATAATGTCAGCACATATTTGACTTTGTAGGGCAGACCCAGGCCAACCAAGTAGGCACCAGATACCAACGGTATAATATTGAATCTGAATGTCAGAAGAGCAAAGAGACATGCCATTTTATAAAGCCACTGTCATTTTGCTCATCTAAAAATCAGCATTTAAAGCGGCACTGTCATGCCGAATCCCGTTTTTTTTTTAACCCCCCTCCCGCCTCCACTACATCCAATCGACCCCCTAGTCACCCCCAAATGCCCCTAAGCCCCCCACATTACCTCTTTTTAATTCTTTATCTTCTGCCCCGATCTTTATTCAGGGCGCCGCCATCTTTGTGTGGGTAGGTGAAGTCCCTGTGGGACACGTCATCTACCCACACTAGACAGACTGTGAGATTCCCGCACATGCCCAGTGAAACACCTGGACATGCGAACGGGAATTTCACCTATTCATTCATTCATCAGACAGACGAATGAATGAATAGAAAAAATCAGACGAACAAACTAATACTGTGTATCAGTGTTAGTTTGTTCGTTCAGTTTATTACAAGGAGGGAGCTACCGGCGTGCAGCTCCCTCCTTGTAATATGTAAAGACAGAAGCGGCAGGGAGCAGTGCTCCTCGCCACTTCCTAAGCCCCCCATGTCCCCCCTCACTCTATGGGGGTCAATATGACCCCCATAATAGGACAAGGGAGATTAAAATCTCCCCAATGCCCCTACTCGCTATACCGCGAGTAGGGGCATGTCCACTAAACAGTGAGCAGCCTGTGGCTGCTCACTGTAAAAAAAAAAAAAAATGGTAATAAGGGGGGGACCTACTGTCCCCCCCCCCGGCCCCCACCCCTGCGCGGTGGGTGGGGGCCCTAACAATAAGGGGGGGGGGACCTTCTGTCCTCCCCCCCGGCCCCCACCCCTGAGCGGTGGGTGGGGGCCCTAATAAAAACAATAAGGGGGGGGACCTATTGTCCTCCCCCCCTGGCCCCCACCCCTGCGCGGTGGGTGGGGGCCCTAATAAAACAATAAGGGGGGGGGACCTATTGTCCTCCCCCCCTGGCCCCCACCCCTGCGCGGTGGGTGGGGGCCCTAATAAAACAATAAGGGGGGGGGGACCTATTGTCCTCCCGCCCTGGCCCCCACCCCTGCGCGGTGGGTGGGGGCCCTAATAAAACAATAAGGGGGGGGACCTACTGTCCCCCCCCCTGGCCCCCACCCCTGCGCGGTGGGTGGGGGCCCTAACAATAAGGGGGGGGGACCTTCTGTCCTCCCCCCCGGCCCCCACCCCTGAGCGGTGGGTGGGGGCCCTAATAAAAACAATAAGGGGGGGGGACCTATTGTCCTCCCCCCCTGGCCCCCACCCCTGCGCGGTGGGTGGGGGCCCTAATAAAACAATAAGGGGGGGGGGCCTATTGTCCTCCCCCCCTGGCCCCCACCCCTGAGCGGTGGGTGGGGGCCCTAATAAAACAATAAGGGGGGGGGACCTACTGTCCTCCCCCCCTGGCCCCCACCCCTGCGCGGTGGGTGGGGGCCCTAATAAAACAATAAGGGGGGGGGACCTACTGTCCTCCCCCCCTGGCCCCCACCCTTGCGCGGTGGGTGGGGGCCCTAAATGGACCCCCCCCCCCCATCAAGGTGACTAGGGGTCCCAAGCCCCTAGTCACCCCCCACCCAAAACATTCTATCCCCTACCTACCCCCCTCACCCTAAAAATAGTGAGGGGGGAATAAAATAACTAACCTGTAAAAAAAAAAAAAAATAAACTTACCATTTGACGTCTTCTTTTTTCTAAATTCTTCTTACTTCAGCCCCCCAAAAGGCCAAATAAAAATCCATAAACCCGTCGCACTTTAAAAAAAAAAAAAAAAAAAAAAAACGAGCGCAAACAAAAATTAATCCATCTTCACCCATGGAGGGCACGCCGCGTACTGAGCTCCGCAGGGCGGGTCAAGGCTTATAAAGCCTTGCCCCGCCCTGCAATTAGGCTTAGAACACAATGATTGGTTGGTTTAAACCAATCAGAGTGCTCTGTGTCATTTTACACAGCGTGGGAAAATTCAAAAGAACTTTCCCACGCTGTGTAAAATGACAGATCACTGTGATTGGATGGTTTTCAAGCCATCCAATCACAGTGCTCTGTGTCATTTTACAAGCGTGGGAAAATTCCAAAGAACTTTCCCACGCTTGTAAAATGACACAGAGCACTGTGATTGGATGGTTTGAAATCCATCCAATCACAGTGCTCTGTGTCATTTTACAAGCGTGGGAAAGTTCTTTGGAATTTTCCCACGCTTGTAAAATGACACAGAGCACTGTGATTGGCTTAAACCAACCAATCATTGTGTTCTAAGCCTAATTGCAGGGCGGGGCAAGGCTTTATAAGCCTTGACCCGCCCTGCGGAGCTCAGTACACGGCGTGCCCTCCATGGGTGAAGATGGATTAATTTTTGTTTGCGCTCGGTTTTTTTTGTTTTTTTTTTTAAAAGTGCGACGGGTTTATGGATTTTTATTTGGCCTTTTGGGGGGCTGAAGTAAGAAGAATTTAGAAAAAAGAAGACGTCAAATGGTAAGTTTAATTTTTTTTTTTTTACAGGTTAGTTATTTTATTCCCCCCTCACTATTTTTAGGGTGAGGGGGGTAGGTAGGGGATAGAATGTTTTGGGTGGGGGGTGACTAGGGGCTTGGGACCCCTAGTCACCTTGATGGGGGGGGGTTCATTTAGGGCCCCCACCCACCGCGCAGGGGTGGGGGCTAGGGGGGGAGGACAGTAGGTCCCCCCCCCTTATTGTTTTATTAGGGCCCCCACCCACCGCTCAGGGGTGGGGGCCGGGGGGGAGGACAGTAGGTCCCCCCCCCCTTATTGTTTTTATTAGGGCCCCCACCCACCGCGCAGGGGTGGGGGCCAGGGGGGGAGGACAATAGGTCCCCCCCCCTTATTGTTTTTATTAGGGCCCCCACCCACCGCTCAGGGGTGGGGGCCGGGGGGGAGGACAATAGGTCCCCCCCCTTATTGTTTTATTAGGGCCCCCACCCACCGCTCAGGGGTGGGGGCCGGGGGGGAGGACAGTAGGTCCCCCCCCTTATTGTTTTATTAGGGCCCCCACCCACCGCTCAGGGGTGGGGGCCGGGGGGGAGGACAGTAGGTCCCCCCCCCTTATTGTTTTATTAGGGCCCCCACCCACCGCTCAGGGGTGGGGGCCGGGGGGGGAGGACAGTAGGTCCCCCCCCCCCTTATTGTTTTATTAAGGCCCCCACCCACCGCGCAGGGGTGGGGGCCGGGGGGGAGGACAGTAGGTCCCCCCCCCTTATTGTTTTATTAGGGCCCCCACCCACCGCGCAGGGGTGGGGGCCGGGGGGGGGCAGTAGGTCCCCCCCCCTTATTGTTTTATTAGGGCCCCCACCCACCGCGCAGGGGTGGGGGCCGGGGGGGGGGGGGCAGTAGGTCCCCCCCCCCAATCTTTAACCCCGCGCAGGGGAGGGGGGGTGTTTATTGTTTTTTTTGTTTTTTGTTTTTTACAGTGAGCAGCCACAGGCTGCTCACTGCTTACTAGACATGCCCCTACTCGCGGTATAGCGAGTAGGGGCATATTATTTACTAATACTAAGTAATCTTTACTTAGTATTAGTAAAGTTGGCTGAAAGACCAATTCAGGTCTTTCAGCCTTTTAGTAGATAGCTCCCTGATACCGTGGGAATTAGGGAGTTATCTACTAAGCGGCTGCAAGATGCAGCCGCGGCAATGAATAGGATCGGAGTTTCATTCATTAGAATGAAATTCCGATACAAACAAAGTACCGAATTGCATCCTAACACCAATGGAGAATTCTGTTAGGATGCAATTCGGCAGTTTTGCCGGCGTTCTGTCTAAGTGACAGGACGTTTGGCAATACTGACAGGAAGCATTGTGGGAACAGGGAGGAAAGCTAGGGATCATGGGAAAATTGCTCTGACCAGCGGAAATGAAGCACACTTTGCTCCTCCGCTGGTCAGAGCTGGTCAAGCGGAGGAATCCCATAAGACAAAGAGTCCCTACTTTGTCTTATGGTTTTAAAGAAAACTAAAGGAGACAGGAAGAAAAGAATAACAGATCCCGAGAGAGGGGGAGAAGAGGAAGAGATTGAGGAAAGGTAAGTTCGGCATGACAGTGCCGCTTTAAGTGCCTTTCCCACGTCTGTATATAAGATAACCCATAAATGTGTGTCGTGCCTTGTAGTAGTTTATGTAAGTTAAATGTGCTTTTTTTGCATGGCACCAGACCAAGGCATGTTTTCTAGATTTCTGAGAGGTTTGTTTTGTTTGTCTGGGGCAATTTCAAGATACTGTGCTAATAACCATGATTTGGTTATATGAGACTGTTATGGATAGAAATTAATGTAGGTAAAATGTCTATTTACTGTGTGTACCTGTATTCAGTATTTACTCAAAATGGCTGCTAGAGCACTACCTCCCATCGACCAAACACCTTGTGTAACATAATGGCATCTCCATCCTGAGTAAAATCCCGAGATGATGGTGACATCACACTTTGGAGGAAGGGCATTAGATAAGACACTTAACACTTGACCAATTAAAGATGTACTTTCTATGTTATCTCATGTTTTGCATATGATGTATTTTGTGCTTTATAAAGGGCTTGCCGCCCCTCTAAGTAAACATCCCAAAGTTTTTCATTTACCTGAAACCTGTGTCTCAGTGTGATTTATTTCAGTGTGCACGCACCTTATTTCAAACAATCTGAACAGGGGCAGATATTCAAGCAAACACTTGGTTTGGTCTAAAACACGACTTCAGCTATTCAGAATACATTCTGGATGCTGTGCAGCTCTGTGAAAGATATCAAAGTATCAGTGCTGTAGAGTTGGTGGAGTGATTGTGTATCTATGTCTGTCAGTGTGTATGTGAGTGATTGTGTGTGTCTGGCTGTCAGTGTGTATGTGAGTGATTGTGTATGTATGTCTGTAAGTGTGTGAGTGATTGTGTGTGTCTGGCTGTCAGTGTGTATGTGAGTGAATGTGTGTGTGTGTGTATGTGTTGGTCAGTGAATGCGTGAGTCTGTCAGTGTGTGTTCAAGTAATATTGTGTGTGTGTCATTGTTTGTCAGTGTATATGAGAGTGTGTGTGTCTGTCAATGAGTGTATGCGTCTGTCAGTGAGTGATGGTCTGTCAAAGTGCGGCCATGACAGGAAAGGTGGGGAAAATTTTAATTGGGGGGGGGGGGGGGGAGACCCGAGCACCGTCCTGCCTAGGGCAGCCCAAATCCTAAATACACCATTGATAATATGTCTTGTTTTTACGAGTGTGGGTGGGATTATATAGAGTCCCAGTCGGACCACGTAGCATCCCCACAAGAAAGGAAAAAAAATAAAATAAATAATATATCTACTAGCCATATAAAATGCCACCAGCAATATAGACACTGTTTTGAAAATTCCTTTGATAAAATCAATGGCACACAAATGATCGAATACAGAAGGTATCCTAATAAAACTCATCACACTTGTTAGCTTATAATAACGCACTGATAACTAAACTGGAACATGTAATGAACTAGAGGAGAACAAAAGCCCTTCTTTTTTCTTTTGCAATGTTTAACCAAATTGTACTTGGGGAGGTCAGTCCACATTCAGTTTTCTGGTTTCTTTTGTTCTGCTTTTGGGGTCGAGTTCACAGAGGCGAATTTGCGTAAGACTACATTGGAGCACTTTTCAGGTTAGCAGTAGTCAAACACCATCTTCTAGCCCATTGCCCATCAGAATGGGCTATCATTAACTAAAATACTAATTATATATGGGCACTATAAAACATCTACTAAAACACTTCTCCAATAAGAATAATCTAAAATCTCAGTTGTGTCAAATCAGTCGTATAAATATAATCCTCATATGGCTGTCAATGTCTCAAGGCATCATGTAACATGGTTTGTATTAAGCAATCTGCTTGTTATTTATGTGTATACACCTCACACTATATATGTATGTTTATATGTTTATTAATGGATTGGAAGTAAAAAATGGAAAATTGCAATAAAGAAAATATATATATATAAAAAAAAATTCTAGCAAATTACCAACGAGGTAACTCCGTTCCTGAAAATAAAAAGGCAAGTCGGGAAGACTGGTTGGCTTTGCGGCACTTCAACATGGCTACAGAGAGCTCTGCAAAGTTGAAGATTTGAGCGAACTCTTGAGGAAAGTTGTGCTGCAAATGACAGCTTTTGAGCAGCAGAACTTTGATATGAAAGTAGTGAGCTCTTAGCATGAAGTCTCCAGGGATTGACTCTGGCTGATGTTTGGGGTATGTAGGCGGTGGATCCGGTCGGGCAGGAACTATATCAGCAAGGAAAGCAAATGATTTAAATGCCATGTGTAAATTCTGTAAGCTCAATGAGTTTCTGGAATATCTCTAAATCATAGGTTATTCAGCCTCGAGCGGTCTTTCATATTGGCTATTTTATAAGAATCAAGATATGTCACAAGCTACTGCACCGTGTCTACCATGCTATTATGAGCCTCTGCAAATGTTCCGATTTTGTTTTCTAAATCTTTGTGAAGGGTGTCCATGTAGTAATTAACTTGGTAATTAAGGTTTCAATGGAGGCCTGGAGAAAGTGCTTAATGAGCGGTTCATTGCCTGAACTGAACAGCTTTAGGGATCGACTGATTATCGGTCTGGCCGATATTCTGTATTTTCAGCAATATTGGCCAATGAAGATATCGATATTGCCAATAATGCAGACCAGGGCCCCCATCAGGGTCCTGGGGGGCCCAGCACACTCTTACGTACCTTCCCAGCAGCTCTCCTGTCTAACTCTAGTGAGTTCTGCAGCCGTCAGCGTGTTGCCACGGGTTACCATGGCAACGCTCCGTGCGAACGCAGGCCGCGAGAGTTAGACAGTGGAGCTGCTGGGAAGGTAAGTAAGAGTGTGCTGGGCCCCCCAGGGAATACCGTATCCACCCTCCCTGGTGGGGACTAAAAAGTCACTGCACCTAATAACAAGTTTGTTTTCCTGGCACTATAATGGTCTTTAAACTATTAACCCCTTAAGGACGCAGCTTCAGAAGCTGGACATACAATTAAAGACACAAGTAAATATTGCATTTTTTGCGGTCTGTAATTCAAGGATTTTACTATTAACATGACGTAAAGTCATGATTTTATTAATGACACGGAGGCGAGTATTATGCTACACTCTTTCTTTATTTCCCTCAGCAGCAAAGAAAAAAAAACTTTATAAATATAACAGTAGTAACATTAACAGTCTTAGTTGTATTCTTCCTAGTAACAGGAACAGCCAATCAGGTTCCACTTCTCCAGCATAATAGGCTCGGTCAGCCAATCCTGTTCCTCTTTATTTGTAGTCCCTAAGGAGTAAAGTGTCCAACCGAACATGAAACTGTACAGGAAGGAGTTTTCCCTTTCGATGTAGGGTAGATTAGGCTGTAAAAGAGGAGAAATATGGTAATACCTTAGCATCAAACTGGGTGTACGCATAATCATAGGTATTTGAGCTAGTGTTTGGTCATTGTTTGTCCAAGGGGATATTATTTAATTTGTACATACTGGTGAACGTATAGACAAAAGACTATCATAGTGAAGACTCATCTGGTTGCAAGTATAACTGTAATTTAATAGTCTGTAAAATGACTTACCGTAGGTCAACTTACCCAACTCCCGTCTACCTTTCCACCGTCGCCGGGTGGGAGGGAGGGATAATACTCGCCTCCGTGTCATTAATAAAATCATGACTTTACGTCATGGTAATAGTAAAATCCTTGAATTTTATTAAGACACGGAGGCTCCTATTATGCTGGTTTAAAGCTGAGAAACTACCGTTCCTGCGAAGTGTTGTATTGCTTTGAAGAAGAAATCACGGAAGGTAGTTTCTGAGGACCAGTCGGCCGCTTTCAAAATGTCTTCCAGGCGACAACCCATGGAAGAGGCCTTGGAAGCCATTGCTCCTCGTATGGAGTGAGGAGAAAATATGGAGGTGTCAATTCCTGCCGTAGTCATGATCCATTTGACCCAGCGGGCCAGGGTTGTGGTAGACACCGGTAGGTGTGGTCTTTGGAAAGAGATGAAGAGTTCATGTTTATTTGGGTCCCGCAACGTCATGGTGCGCATTTCGTAGAGTTGTAGGCATTTAACCAGGCATAAGAGAGGCTTGTCAGGAAAGGCTGGGTATGTCACTCTCTTTGTTGAGCTTTTTCTTCTCCGTGATATATCGAAAGTGACCCCTTCTGGCGTGTAGGACCTTGCGGTGATGTCTAACGCTCTAACGTCTGAGACCCTTTTGCAGGATATGAGGCATAGGAGCATGACCAGTTTTGCCGACAGTTGTTTCAACGATAGTGATGCATTATCCGGCCAAGATTCGAGGAAAAGGAGGATAATGGAGACGTCCCATAGCACTGAATAGCGTGGTAGCGGGGGTCGTGCGAATCTAATGCCGCGTATAAGACGGCATACCAGTGGGTGGCGTCCTATCGGTGCGCCATTGATGCCTTGGTGTGCGGCCGAAATGGCCGATCTGTAGAGGTTCACCGTCCGGTATGCTTTGCCGTTTTCAAATAATGAAGTTAGGAAGTGCAGGATCGAATTCAGAGGATCCGATATGGGATCCAAGTTCCGTTCCATGCTCCAATCGTGCCATTTGCTCCAAGCAGATTTATAAGCTTGTCTCGTGCCGGGTGCCCATGTGCTCTCGAGAAGTTGGAGAGTTGATTCCGACACCCCTTCGATTGAGTAGGGTTCCCAGAAACCAGCCATGCCGTGAGATGTAGTAATTCCTGTTGAATCAGGGGGTGAGGAGACCCGTCCGGGTCTTGGAGAAGATAGTCGAAGTGTGGGAGGGTGCGGGGTATGTCCACCACCATTTCCAACAGAGAAGGAAACCATGGTTGAGACGGCCATAATGGTGCCACGAGCACTGTCGTTCCCATCTGTTGCCGTAGATGTATTAGGCATCGGGGAATCAACGCAAAAGGAGGAAACGCGTAGTTCCTTGTGTAGGACCAGTCTTGGGTAAAAGCATCTGTTGCCAGTGCTTCTGGGTCTGGTTTCCAACTGAAAAATCTGGGGAGTTGTTTGTTCAAACGGGAGGCGAACAAGTCCTTGTCCAGAGGGCCCCATAGGGATTGGATGTCTTGAAAGACCCTGGGATCCAAGTGCCAGTCGCTGGAATCCCTGAGGTGCCTTGAGTATCAATCCGCCGTTGTATTGCAGAGGCCCGGGATGTACTCCGCTGTGACCGAGATGCCCTGTGCCAGGCAGAACTGCCAAAAGTCTCGTGCCAGATTCGCCAGGACCTTGGATTTCGTCCCGCCCAAGTGATTTATATAACGGACTGCTGATATGTTGTCCATTTTCAAGAGGATGGCACACCAGGCTTGAGTCGTTGAGAAACTGCGGATTGCAAAAGAACCGGCTAGGAGTTCTAGGCAATTGATGTGAAGCGTAAATTCCACTTCGGACCATCTGCCACCTGTAGAGATATTGCCACAGCGTGCACCCCAACCGTGCAAGCTCGCATCGGATTCTATTACTATGTCTGGTGTGGTGCCGAAAATGGCCCGGCCATTCCATGCTTCCATATGGGAGAGCCACCATCTAAGTTCTGTTTTTGCCTCTGTGTCCAGAGAGATCATGTCCGTGTATGAGGACCCGTCTCTCAGATGAGAGGCTTGCAGGCGCTGTAGCGCTCGATAGTGTAGAGGCCCGGGAAGATGGCCTGAATGGAGGCCGCCAAGAGGCCAATCACTCTCGCCAATTGTTTTAGGGAGATCAGGGGAATCTTCAGAGTGCGTCTGATTTCCTTCTTTATGGTGGCCAATTTTGCAGTCGGCAAATGTAGTGTCTGTAGAGTAGAGTCCACTACGAGGCCCAAAAACTCTATGTGTTGTGTAGGGGTCAGGATGGACTTTTTCCCATTGATAAGGAAACCCAGGTTCTGCAAGAGATTCTGAGTCCACGTCAGATGGGTCTTGATAATGTGGTTGGATTGACCCATGATGAGGATGTCGTCTAAGTAGATTATTAGACGAACCCCTCGACTTCGAAGCAGAGCCACCACGGGTTTCAGGAGCTTTGTGAAAGCTGAGGATAGTCCGAATGGGAGACAGGCGAATCTCCATTTTCTTCCTTGCCATATGAATTGGAGGAAGTTTGGGTGCTGACGTTCGATTGGTATAGTGAGGTAGGCGTCCTGTAGGTCTAACTTGACCATCCAGTCTGACGGTTGGAGGAGATCTCGGAGGCAGTGTATGCCTTCCATTTTGAAATGGTTGTAGGCAATAAAAGTGTTGAGCTGTTTCAAGTTTATCACTGGGCGGACGCCGTCGCCTTTCTTGGCAACTAAGAATAGGTTGCTCACATAGCCTGGGGTAGTCATAGGGATCTCTAAGATGGCTTGTTTGTGTGCCAATTCTAAGACCTCCTTGGAAATAAGGGAGGCGTCTTGTTGGGAGAATAGCATTCCCCGTGGCGGGGAGATTTGTACTGGGAGGGACAGGAACTCCAAGGTATACCCTCTTACCCAGGCATCTGATGAAATGTGTGACCATACATGGAAAAAATGTCGGAGTCTGCCCCCCACTGCCCCTAGGGAAGAAGGGAGTAGGAGAGGACTTACCATAAGGTCGTCTGCTTGGTCTGGTGCCACGTGATCCACGAGCAACCCATGGCCGCCTACGTTGTGGGAAGAAGGCCGGGGTGTTGCGGTGCTCCGTGAAGGAGGTTTGTCCAGTGTAGGAGCCTCGGTTCTGTCGGAATGAACCCCTGTTAACACGGCCGGACAGACGGCTCCTGGCTCTTCCGGCCCCACCAAAAATCTTAGGGTGGAAAACTCTGCGCATGTTTGATTGCGCCTTGTCTAGGGCAGTAAAGGTATGTACAAAGGAGCCAAGCTCCTTGACAAAATTGTCTCCGAACAGGAGACCACGGGCCTGGGTGCCCGGCTCGGTAATAGCCATATTTACCAATTTTGGCTCTATCTTTAATAAGATCGCCTTGCGACGCTCTGTGGCCATCGCACAGTTGGCATTGCCGATCAGGCAAATTACTCTTTGAATCCAACCACTTATGGCGGTACGATCTAAGTCTTGGTCGTTTTCGACCATATCAAAAATTTTGGTTGCTGGGCCCAATATATCCAATAATTTATCCTGGCAATTGCGCAGGGAGAAATCAAGGCCCTTATTAGGCTTCCAGCCAGTCTTGCCCAGGAATTGGACGATTTTTGGGTCTACTGCAGGTGTTCTGCAGGCCTCGTCCGGGACAGTAGGGCGTGGGCATTCTGCCCGTAGCTTATTGCGTGTTGCCTTATTTAAAGGCTTGCGAGTCCTTGATGCAACGTATTTGGCCACATGGGCCGAAGGGGACCAGTCTGCTGATCTTGAATGATGTAAGTCATCGGGGTCGAACAGAGGTTCCCCATAGGGGTCAACTAATTTGTTTGCATCGTCTGGGACCTTAAGCTCCATGTCAAACGATTCAGATGGAGGCGTATTATGCTCTCTGAGGCCATGGTCCTCGACCATATCATCGGATTTGGGGTCTGATGGATCCTCAGTATCCATGCAGTTTTCCTCTTCAATCTCGCTGAGATCTGACTCAGAATCTAGTTGGGCTTTTGCCCATTTCCATAACCTAGCCGATTTTGCCCGGCTAGTGGCTCTTTTGCGCGGTGGTATATTAGGCGCGCCATCTGTGACAGGTTTGTAGCTGTCCATCTGTGAGATTGAAGAGTGTTTGGTTTTTGCAGTGGCCTTACGGCCAGTGTGAGGTTGTGAAGGGACTACTACTGGCAAGGCCTGGGTAACGGTCGGCTGAGCCGATTTCTGTGCCTCAAGCAGAGCCTGTGTAAGAGTCTGCGAGAAAGATTCAGACATCAGTCCCATGGCCGATGTGAGGGCCTTAGTCATAACATGTGACATAGTGTCGTCAATCAGAGACTGCATATCAGCAGTGGGAGCAAAATCAGCGGGGTTAGCCGCTCCAGTTTCAGATACCCTTGTGGGTGTTTTAACACTCCCTGGTTTGGTGACAAGGGACCCAGAAGGGGTGGGTAAATCTTTCTCACCAGGCATGCTTAGTATGACACTGGTAGTAATAATAATATCTGAGCTGAAACTAAAATGGGTTGATTAACCCAAAGGAAAAGCAATATACCTTTAAGAACAATAAATTAATTACTCACATAAACTTTAGATTAACAGCAGTAATTGTCTGACCAAATATAGAAGATTCACAGGTAATAAGTAGGAAAAATAGCAAGGAGGGAGCAAAGAGCCGTCCGACCGCCACTACAGCTTTAACCCAACTCCGAGGTCCGGACGTTGGGGGTGGAGCTGTGTGTGAGCGCGGGAAGGCAAAGAAAATGGCCGCCGTGGGCGGCAGAGATGGAAAGAATAGGGAGATTTGGCCGGTAAGTTGTGCTCGCGGCGAATGTGTGATCACTATAAAGTGTACACATTCCAGCGCCACGAGCAGGGAACCGGCATTTGAGCTCTGTGAGCTCCGTGGATGGCGGCCGCTCACGGCGCCAGTAATGAAAGGGGGGCGCGAAGCGCCGAATGCGGCTCCAGCCGACGTCCCCGAGCCGCTCGTTAAATTAGGCTCTGGGGGACAGGCTGGACCGCGGAAAAGATTAAAGGCAAGAAAATATAGCGGAATGAGAAAGAATCAATAAATTAAAACAACAGTAAAATACAAATAACGGTATAATACTAATGATACCGGAGAAACTGACGGAAGCGAAGCACAGAGAGATGGACACAGGTTTCTTCAGGAAGGAAGAGATTCTTTATTGGATCACCGATCGGGACTCAGAGGGACTAACGTCACCAAAATACAGCAAGTTCTGAGCCCCGGACAATAGTGCAGGCTCCTTATATAGGCACATAACTCCTCCCATATTAAGCTCCACCCGCACATTCTCTTAACCAATCAACACAAATAAGAATTAACTTCCTGTTTGACCGCATGGCTTGTCCAGCACAATGGAGGAGGGGGAATACTACATCCTGTATTCTTGCACATGCTCCGTACACTACTGATCGTATCTTGCCTCGTGCAACCAACTGATCGATACGTCAGCATATGCACGTACACATGCCACGTGGTAATCTCGGCCTACTAAATTTATTTTTACCGAGATTCCACCACATTCCCCCCTTTGATGCCTCTTGATATTTCACAATTACTTGAGGCATCACTTAACCTTGGTTTGCATACACCGCAAGTTACCTTGAACCAGACCAGACTTATCTTATGATGTGAATCTTCAACACTCATCTTCTTGCATTGGTTCTCCCTGATTTAGAGCCTTATACTTATAAATCGCCATTATCTGTGCAGCAGCCTTCCTCTCTGCTATATTTTCTATCAGGCTTTGCACAGACCTAACTACTAAGGGTATAAGACACGGCAGGAGTAGACACAACATTAAAATCAGTAGGACTCCACCTACCACTGCCTTAAGCCCTCCAAACCACTCATACCAGCTACCAAACCAACTACTTGGATTATACCCTTTCCATACCTGAGTAGGCACATGCGCTAGTTTAACCATATGGCTAGTAAGCTCAGCTATTGCTTGCCCTTCGTCATCTATTTGAAGACAGCAATTGCTCAGGTTAAACTTCCCACATACACCTCCCTCTACTGCCAAAAGGTAATCCAAGGCTAATCTATTTTGGTAGACTGCTGTCCTCATCCTGGTGTTATGCTTTGCTAGAAGATTGAGCGCTTGTGATGTCTCGTTAGTAATAATCTCAACCACCGCCTGTAATCTTATAATACGGTTGAGCATATAAATAGGGGTTCTGTAACCAAAGGTACCATCCTCAGCCCACGTGGCTGGCCCATAATAATCTATGATACGCTGGGGAGGCCATTCATTATCTTCCCAGGCGCCTATCTCTATGGGTCCCCTTTTCTTCCTATGATTCACATCATACACTTTAACACCTAAAGTCTCACCTGTTTCAATCGGTAACAAGAAGAAGGATGGTTTGAGCATACCCAACACACATGCCCCTTCCCAGTCCTGTGGCAACTCCGAATAGGCTTTCTTACCACAGATCCAGTACAAATTTGCTGGGGCTCTCCAGGTAGATGTGATGGATAAATCAAACCACACATCCTTTAAATTGGCGTATCTAGCAAACGGGTTAGATGGTTCCGAGACATTTGAAGCCGACCACCAAGTTGTATTCTTTGTATCATCATCATAAGCTTTTTGCCCTAGACAAGTTAATTCTCCTACAGAAGTATTATACATTATTCCTTTCCTTGCTATGCAAACATAACCTATGATGGAGGTCTTTAATCTCCACTCAGATTTACCTCTAACACTCATATGATAATCGGCTTGTGTAGATATCAGTTGGTCAACTGCCTCAGAACCGGACATTACCTCCTTTGCTTCCCAAGGCCATTGGTCTCCCATGTTAGTACCTCCACACACATAGCAGTTGGTAACATTAAGACTACCGGCAATACTTTCGGCTAAATCGATGAACAGGTTTTTAGCATTATGGGGGATCTTATTATCTATACTCATCTCTTCATAAAAGGAATGGTATACTTGATGAGTTTGGGAGGATACCGTATCAGTCTCTATCCCTATAAACAATAATGTCCCAGGATCTAAACCCGTCCCGTATATCTGAAACCCAAATAAATTGCCATATTTGTCTAAGAACTTATCGGGGTTATTTATAAGTATATGGATGGGATTACATTCCATAGACTTACAATATGGGCTAGTCGGCAACTTAGTCACTATCATGTCTTTGTCTACTGTCTGTCCCCAAGTCGCCCACCCCACACAAGACCAATATGGGCAAAAGTTATAATCTTTATTTGGGCATCTTGGACTCACATATTTATTTTTACTACTGGGACAAATATATTTATCATTAGACCCATACGTCCTCTCCCATCTAAGATCCCCACATACATTCCACGGCTTTCTACCACTCGATATCGCTTTACACGCATCAAATAGCAGAACACCCGAAGAATGTACGGATTCTAACACCGTCTTGTTAATTAGGGTCCCCTGAGGATCTCCATTCCTGAGAGTCAACCAAATACGAGGTTGATACTCTGGACTGAAGCACTTAGGTTCTCCTACTCCTAAATGGCACACACTATAGTCTATATTTAAGTATCTACATCTCGGTACATCTCCTTTACACTCGTATTGTGAATGCCAAATTAGGGTTTGGGAAATATGGTTACCTGTTCTCGTAGTCTTAATGCATACCTCACAGCTAGGAGTGTCGGTACCTCTACCTTCCTGAATATAAAAACACATATAAATAAACACTATCAAAAGCACATCTTTCGCCGTCATCCTCAGTCTTCGTCCGTGCGAAGGCGCCTCAGCTTCCAGGATGTGAGGGCTGCAGGGAATGGAGTCCTGCTCGTCTTCACAGGTGTCCCTTCGAGACTTTCCTGGCTTATATACTATGTGTTGGTAAGCGGACAGGCTTTGTTATGGCCTTCTCACTCACGCACCAAATCCCTGTAACAATAAAATTTGTAATCCACACGATTCCTCGTTACTCCGACTGAGTAGTGCGTTTTAACCGGATCTTGCAGGGATTCTCTGGATCTGCTGTAACTTGCCAAGAATCGACTGCTGCTGGTTTAACCCTGGAGTGATGTATCCACGGAGTCACTTCGGCTACTTTTATCGCTGTAGGGGTAGACAAAAGAACAACATAAGGACCTCTCCACTTGGGCCCTAACGGTACATTATTCCACTCTTTAATCCACACTTGATCTCCTGGAGGATAACTATGAACAGGGGGATAAATATTCACAGGTAATCTATCTTGTACCCATTTCTGTACCTCCTCCATAGTCTTACCCAACTCTACAACCTGCTGCCGGGTAATTCCTTCTCCCAACTGACTCAAGTCCCCCCTTAAGTTACCAAGTACGGGAGGTGGTCGTCCATACATGATTTCAAAAGGAGAGAGGCCCATCCTTCTGGTAGGGGTACTGCGGATTCGCAAAAGAGCTATGGGTAAGAGAACGTTCCACTTAAGTTGGGTTTCCTGACACATTTTAGCCAACTGATTCTTAATAGTTCTATTCATTCTCTCTACCTTACCAGAACTCTGGGGTCTATATGCAGTATGAAGCCTCCACTTTATACCAAGCATATGAGTCAGTTGTTGTAGGCACTGATGAACAAAAGCTGGACCATTGTCCGATCCTATAGAACAGGGTAGTCCATATCGGGGTATTATTTCTCGTAGCAGGAATCTTACAACTTCTCCTGCTTTCTCTGTACGAGTAGGACATGCTTCTACCCAGCCTGAATAGGTGCACACAATTACCAACAGGTAACGATGTCCACCCGATTTAGGCATCACTGTAAAGTCTATTTGTAGATCGGACATGGGGAGTCCCCCCATAAACTGGACTCCTGGTGGCTTTACTGGTCCTTGTCTTGCATTATTTTTAGCACACGTTACACATCTTCGTACAATGGCCTGAGTCAAGTTGGACAATCTTGGTATGTAGAAATGTTTTCTAAGAGATTCTTCAGTGCTGTCTCTCCCAGAATGTGTCCCGTTATGATAATTTTGGACAATTTCTACCGCTAGTGATGCTGGTATGACTATTCTTCCATCTTCTAGCTGATACCACTTGTTCTCCAAATACTTTCCTGGTTCAGTCTTTAACCACTCCTCTTCTTGAGCTGTATAAACTGGAGTCCATTGGGACAGTGGAGTTGGTATAAGAGCAGCTATATGCCCCACATACTCCTGTCTTCCTGATTCAGCAGCACGCTTAGCTGCACTATCTGCCATCCGATTTCCCTTGGTTACATCACCATCTCCTCTCAGATGCGCTCGACAATGTATGATACCGACTTCTTTCGGCTCCCACACTGCTTCCAATAGTTGTAGGATTTCAGCTGCGTATTTGATTTCTTTGCCTTCTGAATTCAGTAGTCCTCTTTCTTTATACAAAGCTCCATGGGCATGAGTGGTTAAAAACGCATACTTAGAGTCCGTATAGATATTCACTCTTAAACCTTCAGCCAATTGTAACGCTCGTGTTAGTGCTATTAATTCTGCCTTTTGTGCTGATGTTCCTTTCGCCAGTGGCCGAGCTTCTATCACCTTGTCTATTGTTGTTACTGCATATCCTGCATAGCGGATCCCTTCTTTCACATAACTACTGCCGTCGGTATAATATTGAACATCGGGGTTCTGGATGGGAAAATCACGAAGATCTGGTCTACTTGAGAATACTTCATCCATTACTTCCAAACAATCATGTTGACTTTCAGTAGGTTGTGGCAAAAGGGTAGCTGGATTTAAGGTGTTTACAGTCTCTAAATGCACTCTTGGGTTTTCACACAACATTGCTTGATACTTGGTCATACGGCTGTTACTAAACCAATGATTTCCTTTGTAATCCAACAACGTCTGTACTGCATGTGGGACTCGTACATAAAGTTCTTGACCCAGAGTGAGTTTATCGGCTTCAGCTACTAGCAGGGCGGCTGCAGCTACGGCTCTTAGACAAGGTGGAAGTCCGCTGGCCACTGCATCCAATTGCTTAGACATATAGGCAACAGGTCTTTGCCATGATCCCAAGTACTGTGTCAATACTCCCACAGCCATTCTTCTTTGCTCATGTACATATAAGTAGAATGGTCGTGTGTGATCAGGTAGACCTAATGCTGGGGCACTCATCAAAGCCTTCTTCACATCTTCAAATGCCGTTTGCTGTTCTTGGGTCCATAAGAAGGGGTCGTGCTCTGTACCTTTGATAGCTGCGTACAGAGGTTTTGCCAGTATCGCATAGCTGGGAATCCATATCCTACAGAAGCCTGCTGCCCCCAAGAATTCTCGCACTTGTCTTCTATTCTTGGGTATTGGTATTTGGCAGACAGCTTCTTTTCTCTCTGGCCCCATAATTCTTTGACCTTCAGAGATATGGAATCCCAGATATTTGACAGTTGGCAAACACAACTGAGCCTTCTTTCTAGACACCTTGTATCCTGCCTTCCAGAGAATGTGTAGTAGATTGTGCGTTGCTTGCTGACAGATCTCTTTTGTAACTGCTGCTATCAACAAGTCATCTACATATTGTAACAATACACACTCTCCTGGGATGGACTCGAAATCCAGTAGATCTTGACTTAGGGCTGAACCAAATAGGGTAGGTGAATTTTTAAACCCTTGGGGCAGTCTTGTCCAAGTCATCTGGCGTTTTGAGCCCGTTACAGCGTTCTCCCATTGGAAAGCGAAAATACATTGACTTTCTGCGGCAATTCGGAGGCAAAAGAAGGCATCTTTGAGATCTAAGACTGTGAAGTAAGTAGCCCCGCCCGGAATTAAAGCAAGCAGGTTATATGGATTGGGTACAACTGGATGTATACTAACAACCGCATCATTGACTGCTCTCAAGTCCTGCACAGGTCGATACTCATCTGTACCGGGCTTTTGAACAGGCAGCAATGGGGTGTTCCAGGGGGAAGTACAGCATTTTAGGATACCATACCGTATGAACTTATCCAGATAGGATTGGATGTTCTTCTTAGCCTTCTGCGGGATGTGGTATTGTCTTAGGCTCACTGGATAAACCCCAAGTTTTAGTTCAATTTTTATAGGTGGAATATTGCGGGCCAGTCCTGGTGGGTTGTTCTCTGCCCAAACTCCTGGTATGTTAAATAATGTCTCATCACTCCTAGGGTTTTGGCTAGTCAACACTGTATAAAGTCGCCACTCTTCTTCCTTTGGTACGGATAATGTCATGATACCTGAAGGTCCATTAAACTTTAAAGATGTTGTTCCATTTGGTAGGAACGTAATCTGCGCTTGTAATTTTGATAGCATATCACGTCCCAGCAATTGGACTGGACATTCAGGCATATAGAGGAATTGATGTTTTACTACGTGGCCTCCCAATGTACAGAGTCGACTTTTAAGAACCGGTTTTTCAGCACTTCTTCCAGTTGCTCCTATCACAGTAATAGTCCTTCCAGATGGAGGAGCAACTAGATTAGTCACCACTGAATGTTCAGCACCAGTGTCGATCATGAACGCACTCCTTTTTCCCCCTATTGATACATCGACCATAGGCTCCGCTCGACCAAGGGGGATGGAGCCCGGTCGGTATCAATAGTCCTCCATGACCGTGTCAGCCAATCCTACGAAGTCCCTACCTTCTCTATCGCGGGACCTTTGCGCTGCTGGAATATACCTGTCTTCCCTAACACTTCCTCTGTTCCCATTACTCCCTCTATTACCATTACTCCCTCCGGGGCCTCCTCTACCTCTCGCTCTGCCTCTAAAGTTTCCGTAGCCTGCCCTGGGTAGGTCTCTCTCGTACTGCTCTCTTTGCGGACATTCGTTCCTCCAATGCCCTTCTTCCTTGCAATATGCGCACTGATTCCTACTCAAAGGCTCCCTACTCCATCTACTATCGCCTCTATCTGGGCCCCGTCTATCTACGCCTGCGATCGCTACCGCTAGCATATCAGCCTTTTTACGCATCTTGCGCTCTTCCTCTTTCTTACTTTCTGTTTCCCTATTCATATAAACTTTATTCGCTACCTCCATTAGTTGGGTGATTGACATACCTGCAAACCCTTCTAACTTTTGTAGCTTGCGCTTAATATCTCCGTAAGCTTGGCTGACAAAGGCGGAGTTCACCATTCGGGAATTATCTGCGTCTTCCGGATTAAAGGGGGTATACAAGCGGTATGCCTCCAATAATCGGTCATAAAAGACACTGGGCGCTTCATCGCTTTTCTGAATCACCTCAACTGTCTTCGACATGTTAATAGCTTTCTTTCCTCCGGCTTTCATGCCAGCAATTATAGCGTCTCTATAGGCTCTGAGTTGGACCATATCAGCACCATTTACGTTCCAATCGGGATCGGTGTTGGGATAATGTGTTGCGGCCCATGCTGCTGGATTAGCTTGGTTCAAAGCACGGGCTCTATCCTCTAGTGCTTTAATGGCTGCTTGGTTAATTCTTGTCCTTTCCTCATTGTTAAACAAAGTCATTAATAACTGCTGGCAATCAGCCCATGTCGGGTTATGTGTCTGTACTATTGAGGTGAACAGATCAGTCATAGCTTGTGGTTTCTCAGTATACGAGGAATTGTGGGTCTTCCAATTTAAAAGATCGGTTGTCGTGAATGGGACATATACAAAGACTGGGTCAGCATGTGCCATTTGGCCTGCGGCATCGATATAGGCTGACCCAGGATTCAGACGAAGAGGCATCTGATAGTGTCTTAATTGTTGGGCACCGGTCAACTGTCGGGTCTGTATGGGGCTACGTGGAGGGGCGTCAGTCATAGGTTCCAGTCGGGGAGAAATAGGGTATGGGGATATGGGAGCTTGGTTTTGGGAAAAGGTTGTAAATAAAACACTTCGAGCCGAGCTAGATGAAGCTCGACCGGAAGTCTGAAGTGGCGCCAAATCAGGATATTCGTTTTTAATGGGGGTTGGTTCTGATTCCGGAAGGGGAGATTTAGTACGAGGGGGGGTGGATCCTGTACTGGAGGAGGAAGCGGAAGTGGATGAGGTTAATGAGGGGAGGGTTGCAGGACTTCCTGCGTTTGCGTCACTTCCTCTTAACGGAAAGTAAGGGGGCGGCAAAGGGATCTCGGACTCAGGGGGCGTGTCCAAAATGGGCCTAACACCAGTCCTAGTGGACGAACAAGTCCTAGCTACCATGAGGCGACACTGCTCCTCGTGGCATGTCCGGAGCCATTTTGGCGAGTCATTTACGGCCTGTCTCCAACAATCAATATAAGGAAACTGGCCGTAAAGTTCAGGCCTACCTGATACAGCCACGTGTAAGCGCTGTACCAGAGTTGGATCCAAACTGCCACGTGGCGGCCATGCCGCAACCAAAGTAGGCCACTCCCTAGTACACAAAGTGACCAAACGTACAGGAGACATTTTAACCCCAAAATCACAAGTTTTGAATCCCTTTTTAAAATTCTTCACCATACAACCTAAGGGATCCGGAATCGTTGACTGCGACGCACCCATACTTAACAATGGAACGTCGTCGACAACGAATACTATGCACGCGTACTATTCAACAGTCACACCCGTTTCCTCTGGCAACAGCACCACGTGGTACGGTTACCAAGTGAAACGTACACAATAACAATAAACACTCAGGGAATTCCCGTACACACACAGCTGCTACACCAGTCACTATATAATCAATATTATGCCCTTTGGCGTAACTATACAGTCACCCACGCTATAATTCTCTATATACGAATTACCCGTCTATAACACACCCCAGTAACATCGTCTTTTACAAATAGCGGTTACAGTACGGTTAGCATAGGTCAAAGCACAAGTTAAGGTCACAATACAATTATTAGTGGTTATGGTGTTAAACATGCAATGGACGACAATGATTAGTACTTATATACAGTGTCAGTAAATATACAGGGTTATGGTACCGTGCACTATAATACAGCAACACACTATTAACACTCTCGCTAGACGGCTGAGCTCGCGCTATCTAACAAGATATACACTTTACTAAACAATCGTTAACACATTTACAATTCCCAACTAAACTATTGGCCAGTACCTTGAATGGACTACCTAAAACTATATACACCCGTTTTGGTTAGCCACACTGCCCAATCACCACATATAGCGAGCTAGAGAACCGAATTTACACAGGCGCCTCTTAGTCGCACTATCAAAAGTCTAGTGGGTTCCAAATTTACACGCCTTCCCACTTAGCCCAGATAGGTTGAGAGCTAGCGAACCGAATTTACACAGGCGCCGCTTAGTCTCCCGGTCCCTCCGACCTAGCGAACGTAATATACACCCTAGAACGCTAGTCTAGACAAGACACCGGTGTCCGGCTAGGGCTATTTACACCAGGACCCCGCCTGACTAACAAAATCAAACGGTCTGACTAAAGAGCGTTCGATCGAGCGGTGCGCCTTCGCTCCTTCCCTCCGACAGAGGGGGCAGATACACAGATTCAAACCCCTTTGGGCCTACCGCACAATCGGTATACCCCTAGTGGGTCCTGCCGTCTAAAACAGCAGTTGTCTTACCTCCTCGTTCCTGAACCTGAGTTCACACTCATCGACGGGGACACCCCAGCACTTCTTACGTAGAGGCCGATGATCTCCTGGACAACAGACCAGTGGCGCCGAGACGAAGGGAGGTCCACGCAGAAGTTCAGGGGTGCAGCCGTAGAGAACGTGGGCAAAGATAGACCGTCTCACGCCTCTGCCTCTCAGCTACCGTTGAACGATGAGCTTCCCGGCCAATGCACCAAATGATACCGGAGAAACTGACGGAAGCGAAGCACAGAGAGATGGACACAGGTTTCTTCAGGAAGGAAGAGATTCTTTATTGGATCACCGATCGGGACTCAGAGGGACTAACGTCACCAAAATACAGCAAGTTCTGAGCCCCGGACAATAGTGCAGGCTCCTTATATAGGCACATAACTCCTCCCATATTAAGCTCCACCCGCACATTCTCTTAACCAATCAACACAAATAAGAATTAACTTCCTGTTTGACCGCATGGCTTGTCCAGCACAATGGAGGAGGGGGAATACTACATCCTGTATTCTTGCACATGCTCCGTACACTACTGATCGTATCTTGCCTCGTGCAACCAACTGATCGATACGTCAGCATATGCACGTACACATGCCACGTGGTAATCTCGGCCTACTAAATTTATTTTTACCGAGATTCCACCACACTAATAGTAGTAATAATAATGAATAGTAAGAATAATAATAATAACAATTAATAATAGTAAAATGATAATAATGATAATAATAATCCCACAGTTAAGGAGCTTAACTGAGGGAGCAGCAAAGAAAGAGGAACAGGATTGGCTGACAGAGCCTATTATGCTGGAGAAGTGGAACCTGATTGGCTGTTCCTGTTACTAGGAAGAATACACCTAAGACTGTTAATGTTACTACTGTTATATTTATAAAGTTTTTTTTTTCTCTGCTGCTGAGGGAAATAAAGAAAGAGTGCAGCATAATAGGAGCCTCCGTGTCTTAATAAAATTCAACTGCAATTGGCAGTTACAGATTGCAAAATACAAGGACTTAAATGGAATGTAAATGTGAATCAAATTTAGAAGTTGGCATGTTTGTCTTGACAGTTTAATAGCCATCACAGTAAAAAAAATGTGCCACATAAAAAGTATATATTTATATAAAGTAGACATCACTGGCTATTTACCTTAGGTTATTTTGAGACTTTTTTCATAACCATTTTACTACTAAACTTTTTTTTTTCTACATACACACATATAACAAGTTTTTTTAATGTGTATTTCGTAAAGCTTGTGTATGCTTTTCCTGTACAAAAACCCATATTGTGTTAGGCTACATCTGCTGAGTACAATATCCCCGTTGTATGCATTTGCCACTATTCTGTGAAGCTACAATGCCTTAGAGGAGACCAAGCTATATCAATTTCTATAGATATAATTTTCATAGACGGATTTGATGGCCCTAGGACTCATTTTGTGGCTTTATAGTAGTTTGACTGTTGAAATAACCACACAAAGACCTTCCATTTGAAAAAGACACTCCAGGTTATCTTATATGGCATATATTGTACTTTAACGTGTGGCCATTTTTCACCAATTTATATAAAATTTTGTGGTGAGAAAAAAAAAAATTGAATTTTTGACATACGTGTTGCATTTTTACTGGGTATTTTGCACATTTCATATGTTCCAGTGTCATAAAATCCCCCAAATTATGCTCAGTTACCTCAGCATAACCACCATTATGTATGACAGACACTATTTTGTGAATTTACAGTGCTGTGAAAGAGACGTGTCAATTTCTGATTCTTCCGTAAATTTTCATAGAAGGTTTTGATAGGTCCGTATTCCATTTTAGAGTATTTTAGCAGGCTGCTTATTCCAACTACCCCACAAAGGCATACCATTTCTTAAAGAAGACATCCCACAGTATTGCAAAAGGCATATTTTGAACCTATGCGTGGGATAATTTTTCCGCTAGCTTCTACCAAGTGTAGTGGTAATGAGCCTTTTTGACACACACAGCGAGCTTGTACTGTATATTTTGTTTTGAATATTTTTTATTGTTTTCACAATATAAACGCATATATCAAACTGATTTGTAATAAAGCATGTAGTTGCCCGCGCAGGGGCATAACCATTAGTAAATAAAGGTGTAAACATTTTGTCGCTTACGCAGAAGCAGATTTGTCATTTGCCTGTATAGCTGAACATATTGGTTCATATTGTCGACTGATCTATGCAATTAAATTGGATTATCGCTTCATGAGTTGATTGTGTACTCTATGCAATCAATTTTCCTTATAAGATCAATGCAAACATTAAAGAACGTAAGTTGTATTCCCACAGTATAGGTCTTTAAGCATCTAGTATTTAGGCTAACGTAATAAAAGGAGCGAGTAAAGGAGAAATTTACATATAAGTAAGAACATTCCCCCCCCCCCCCCCCCTTTTTACCTATAGCATGCAGTATAAATCCTTGCGTGAGTAAACGCTCTAGGGTATTCCTGTGTACTGCTAATCTAAATGCTGTATGGTCCGACGTATTGCGCAATTAATCAACTGAGTCTACACTTTGGTGTGTAGTTGTGAGAAGCAAATGTAATTTCTGGTTGAGGCGTGAGTATGCTATTATCTAAGTGATGTGGGATTATTTAAAAATCCTTATTGTACTCGTATTGAATTATTGCACTAACCCCATTTTAACCTCATACTGTGAATCCTCCATTTTGTCCCTCCTAACCTGACTTCTTCATTCCTCCATTTTGTCCTCATAACCTAACTTCTTCATTTTAAAAACTACATTACTTGACAGAATTTCCCAGCATATCTAATACAATAGACAAAGACTGTATTTTCTATAAAGACATGATTAACTCAGGAACTGCTGACTTTCCCTTAACTTGCAACATAGTATAATTTGAAGGCCATGAGAACACAGTAGTAATGAAATGTTCTATTCATAAGAGACCTTGCACCTGGCCACGAGGCCTGAGATCACCGACCGTGTAAAATGACGCTCAAGACCCCCTTGTCCCCACCCGTGTCCAGAACAATCCCACCTCTCGGTGGGTGGGCACGGGACTAACCACTTAGTTTTTGAGCCAATTAATAATATTGATAGGTGGACACTAATCCCGACACTTAACAATTAATCCAATTAATGATGTTTATTTGCTGATATTCTAATAATCAATGATGACGCAAAATGCCTCTTAAAAGGGCCTGCGCGCCCGCTTTTTAATCACTTGCCAGTAAATTTTCTCGAAGTTATTTTAACCTGAACCTTGTGTGTCAGACTTAATTACTTCAGCGTATATACGCAATTCAATTTTATCAATTTGGACAGGAACAGATAGACATTTAAACATTTTGGTTTACTGCTAAAAAGTACCATAACAACTTGGCGCCCAACGTGGGGCATCGGGCTATGTCCGGCCGGTGAGCCGTCCTAAGGAAGACAAGGGTGGACGGAGGAATCCAGGGGGAAGGAAAGGAGATTGATCACCTCCAGGTACACGGTAGAGACTTCTGCAGAGCCACCGGTATGTTCCGGCCCCTTTGATTGACCCGTCCACGTGTCTGTGACTGCTTCCCGGGAGGACATCAAAGACAGGTAATATCTTGCCCGGTGTCTCGTTACTCACTTGTTTACCTGCATTTTAGTCTATCTGTTGCCTGGGTGTGTTTGAATTGTTTGCCTGTTTCCCCATTTTGAGATAAAGGGGGGTGGACCTGAGGGGATTTGCCTGGGTCTTCGGTTTGTCTGTCTATCTGTTTGTATTTTACCCCTTTTGGGATAAAGGGGGGTGGACCTGAGGGGATTTGCCTGGGTCTTCTGTTGCCTGTTTCACCCCTTTTAGGAACCACGGTGCTGTGGTTGTAAGGAAAAAGGGGGGTTGACCTGTGGATGTGTTCCTGGGGGTCATCTTTTCCTGTTTAACTCTTTTAGGAGCCTCGTGGCTGGGGCTGTAGGGAAAAAGAGGTGTGTTGGATCTGTGGAGATTGTGTAGACTCATAGTTTCCTGGGGATCCTTCTTGTGTCACTTTGATAGCCTAGCTAGCTTCTCTGTGCACGTTACTCTGCTTGCAGAGTGGTGGTACCCTCCAGCTTTGAGCGCTGAGCTGGAGCCATTCCAATTTTTATTTTGTGGTGTGTGAATTCGGGCAGGCATTGCTGTCTTCATCACCACGGAGTAGTGGGACTTATAAAGTGGGTTTTTATAGGGGCACTACAAGAGTGAGGGTAGCGCAGACACTATTAGTGGGCTGCTGTGACGAGGGAGGCATATGGATTTCGGACCGGTGTTAGCTGTTATCCTTGGCCGCTGGTAGTAAGATACTACGGGATTGAGGGAGGTGACTTTGGAGTAAGCACACGAGTGAAGGAAAGGGATCACTGTTGATTTCATTTGAACTGTGATGCATGCACTGTATTTCAACTGTATTGTTGTCTTGTTTGTTTAATAGGAGTCTCATGAACTCCGGTGTCTGTCTCTAAGGATTTTTTCCTTGCCTTTCATCTTTTCTACACTTTCTATATTGTTATACTATCCACTCCCATTTCTCTTAAAAGAGAAGTGATTGGTCACACACTTCTCACCTCGCTCCAATCCGTGTCTACCACCCCGGGTAGGCGGATTCAGTGACTAGTCTACGTTTTGGGAAGACGCACCTGAGAAAGTCCCACGGTTCTCAGGTGGCAGTCGAGCATTGTAGACGTTCCTGTTCAGTTTTCCTTCTCTCTCCCTATATCTAGGACGCTGGTATAGGGGAAAAGGGATTATGGGGCAGGATTTAAGCAGGCCCAGTAAGGGCTGGTTAGCATGTGATTTAGTTGAAGACAGAGAGGGTGAGGAAATGGTTAAAGGTGTTGAAAAGATTGCAAAAGTGTGTAAAATTGCTGTACCGACATGTGGAAGATTGCAACCAGAAAGTTGGCGTAGGTTACTGACAGAAAAGAAAGGCAAGCTTACAGATAATGGTTTATTAAAGACTGCTGAAGCATGGTACAGAGTAGCGAAGGCTATTCAGCTAGAAGGTTGGGTTGAGGAAGAAATAAATCACAAAGTGTGAAATTGTTTGTGTATCATAATAACTGTGTTGCTGGGGTTTATCCTCAGCCAGCGCCCCAAAATGGCGCCCAGGGAATGTCTATCCCCAAGGTTCAGTCAGCAATAGGTGATAGCCAGCTGACTATGTTCCCCACTCCCAATCCTCCCGAAACCCATCCCATCACCTCCCCTGTCTGCCCGGTCCTGAATTCTGATGGATCTTTCTTTTCCCCTTCCCCGTCTCTAACATTCCCATCATCCTCATCCATCCCTACGCTACCTGCTGTGCCTACTCCTAACATTTCGTCTGCCATTCCTTCCCTGCATTCTCTCTCCGTTAATGATCCCCTCCTCTCTTCATCCGCCCAGCTAACCACCTCCTCCACCCTTGCTCTGGCTCCTCCCTCTGCACCCACCTCTACCAATCCCTCTCCGTCCCTTCCCGTCTCCACCCCAGTCCAATACCCCACCTCCTTAAATGTAAATACCCACCCTACTCTCCTCCCCTCCCCAGCCTGGCCCTACCCCTTCCCGTATCCCATGGCCCTGCCCTATCCCGGCTACCCACAACCCCTTCCCCAAGCCACTCCCCAGGTTCCGGTCATGCCCAGTCCGGCACAGTCTGCCCCGGATGTGCCCACATCCAACATGGCCGCCACTTCTTCCCTTAATCCTAATGCAGTTCCCTTTCCGGCCACCAATATGGCGGCCCCCAGTACAACCCTGATGCCGGTAATTCCCGGTGACTACCTATCTGGTTATGACCCGCTAACCACCCATGCATCTGGGACCCCCTCTCATCCCCCGATCCTGTCACCTCACCCGGGCCCTGCACGCAAGAGAGCCCAGATCATAGAAATAGATGAGGAAGAGGAGGATAGGGTATCCCAGGACTCATCGGAGGCTGCAGGAGCCGCTGCAGGAGCCTCAGCTCATCGTTCTATCGATGATCCCTTTGGTCACAAGGGTCGGGGAGAACGGGCCCCTCCTAAGTATGTTGCTTTTAACCCCACTCAAGCTAGTGCATTAATGAAATCGCTCCCTGACCCAGAAAAACAGCCTATGCCTTTTTACCGAGGGATAGTTCAAATTCAAAAGACTTATTCCGCTGCCTGGCGTGATCTACTGAGCATTTGTGCTATTAAAGCAGGGGATGCATATTGGCCAAGCATGGCCCGTCACCTCAGTACAGATCTGCTTTCCAGTGATGTTGATTACCCCTCCGGGGTAACCTTTTGCAACCAATTAAGAGAATGGGCTAAGGACAAACTTGCAGATCAGGCTGCTGGCCTTACTGATGTTATTCAAGATAAAGGAGAATCAGTGGAAAGGTTTCATGCAAGACTGTATCAAATGTTTACAGATTTGGGGTTTGATCTTACTGACAAGATTCATTCACAAATGCTGTCCGGTGCGTTTGTCCAAGGTGTTAAAGACTCTATACGCAAGGGAATTATTGCTGCCCGCCCTGAATATAAGGTTGTCCCCCTGGATACTTTACTCCTGGTTGCTAGGGGCCTAGAATCTGCCCAGACCCCCAGAAGGCCAAGCTCTGCTCCTCTTATGGTGTCACGCACTACCCCTGTTCCCAAGGGCACCAGACCAGAGGATGGTTTCTGCTTTAATTGCAAGGCTAAAGGGCATTTTAAAAGTGATTGCCCGGAACCCAGGAGAGAGCCAAGAAAGCCATCCAGGCCTGCCCCGGCCTCTAAGGCCGAGAAAGAGGTTCCAATAGTTGAGGAACCCGATGAATAGGAAATTGGCAAGCCTGTGTCTGTAACCCCTGTCATGGCAGTGTCTACAGGGGATAAGGGGGGGCCACTTGCCACAGTAACTTTGCCCATTGAAGGCCACCCTACCACATTTCTTGTTGACACAGGTGCAGCCCGTAGTGTTCTGCGAGAACAAGACCTGCCAGACCCATCTTTCCTGTCAAATATTGATGTCTCTTGTGTTGGAGTGGATGGCCAGCCAAGACATAGCCCTTTAACAACTCCACTACGAGTTGGTTCTAGCCTGCTTGCTCGTTTTGTGATATCCTCCACATGCCCAATTAACCTGTTAGGTGCTGATGTTCTCTCACGCCTGCAAGCATCCATCACCTTCACCCCAGACGGGCAGGTAGAAATGTCTACACCTCTATCTGAATCAGACACCTCAGCCCTGTGCTCCTTGCCTCTGATGCTGCATTTAGAAAAGCCCCGTGAGGAAGCAGCTGAATTAAGGTCCAATATACCAGAAGTATTAAAGACACAGGTGCCCGCCAAATTATGGTCCTCAGGCCCAGAGGACATAGGTCACCTACATGTTCCCCCTGTGGTGGTAAAGCTTATTCCAGGAGCTAAGTTACCAAGAAAGCCACAATATCCATTAAAACCAGCACAGGCTGCAGCCATTTCTATCCAAATCAAGGCACTCTTGGAGAAGGGTGCTCTGATAAAATGTAAATCTGAATGCAACACCCCATTGTTCCCTGTGAAAAAGAAAACTCCCAAAGGTGAGCCAGAGAAGTACAGGATGGTTCAGGATCTCCGTGCTGTCAATGAAGCTACCGTCCTGGACACCCCTCTTGTACCAAATCCCCATACTCTGCTCTCTGGAGTCCCACCATCTGCAAAATTTTTCACAGTCATTGACCTGGCCAATGCCTTTTTCAGTGTCCCGCTAGACCCATCCTGTCAATACCTGTTTGCTTTCACCCATGAGATGCAACAGTATACCTGGACTGTCATGCCCCAAGGGGCACAAAATTCTCCGAGTCAATTTGCAAAAGCCATGGGTACCATCCTTGACCCATGGCAAGCTGAGCACCCAGAAGTTGTTTTGCTCCAGTATGTGGATGATTTACTGCTCTGTGGAGATGATATACCCACTACTGAAAAGTGTTCAATTAGTCTTCTCTCCTATTTGGCAGAACAAGGATGCAAAGCTTCACTCATCAAGCTGCAATTCTGCCAATCTTCAGTAATTTTCCTTGGACATTGCCTATCTCAAGGTACCAGACATCTTACTCGGGACCGGGTAAGAGCTGTGCTGGATATTCCACCTCCAAGGACTTCAAAATCTCTTCATGCCTTCCTAGGCCTCATTTCCTACTGCAGACCATGGATCCCAGAAGCCTCTCTGCTTATGCAACCTCTCTATGATGCACTCAAGTCTGACCCATTCTGTCTGACCACTGAAGCTCTGGACAATTTCAATGCTCTCAAACGAGCCATTGCTTCTGCTCCTGCCTTGGGCCTACCTGACTACACCAAACCTTTCAAATTATTTGTCTCTGAAAGACAAGGCCATGCAACAGGAGTTCTCACCCAAACTAATGACTTAAGAGGCCGCCAGAGGCCTATTGGATATTTCTCATGTCAACTGGACATTGTGGCCAGAGGGACTCCCTCCTGTCTCAGGGCAGTTTTTGCTGCAAGAGAGCTCATAGAAAGAACCTCAGACCTGGTCCTTGGCCACCCTCTGGTTGTTTTGGCCCCTCATGACATTTCTGCCATCATCAACCAAGTCCAGCTCAAGCACGTGTCTCCAGCCAGACACCTGCGCCTACAGTGTCAACTTCTTTTGCCTGACAACATTTCCATTCAGAGATGTCAAGTGCTTAATCCATCCACTCTTCTTCCACTCCCTGAGGGGGGTATCTACTATGGATTCATCACGGATGAGACCTACATTTACCTGCTCTGTGGGTGTATCAAGAAGATCATGCACCCACATTTGACATTTCAAGAAAATGAGAATCCTCTCTGTGAAGGCCCAGATTACGCCTTCTGTACCATGTGGTACAAACCAAACATTACTCCCGAACCTTGCTATGAAGATGAGCTTTACCACTGGACTGATGTGAAGCTCACTGCCCAAGATTTCTATTGTGACTCTGAAGGCAATAGCATGGTCTTGGTCCAACTACCTCAACAACTTAACTACCTCTACCGCCATTGGGATACTGCTATCCCACATATTCCTGTTACCAAGTTAAAAACAAGGTCATGGAATGATCTTGGGCCCATGGCAAAGTTATGGGCCACCATGGATGAAGAACAGCTACAGGAGAATGGTATTGCCAAATACCCAACAATTGACCTTCTAGAAGCATGGCCACGCCATTTCCTGGAAAAGGAATTTCAAGATCTGGTCATAAAGAATGATTATGACCCAGAAACACCTCATGACTGTTTCGAACAGATGAAAATGGAAACAGTGCACTTACCAACTGTACATGAGAATCCATTACCAGATCCAGATTTTACCCTGTTTGTGGACGGTTCAAGATATGCTGATGAAGAAGGAAGATACCATACAGGATATGCCGTAACCACAACAAATGAAGTTATCAAATCCTCATCTTTACCACCAGCAATGTCTGCGCAAGAAGCTGAATTACGGGCTCTGACTTCAGCATGCAAAATTTCCGAAGGAAAATGTGCCAACATCTATACAGATTCAAGATATGCTCTGGGTGTGGCACATGACTTCGGCCTAATTTGGAAGACAAGAGGATTTCTTACCACCGCCGGTACACCAGTCAAACACAGCACTGCAATCAAGGAGCTAATGGATGCCCTCCTACTCCCTAAAGAAGTGGCCGTTTTGAAAGTCAAGGCCCATGGGAAATTGGATACAGATGAAGCAAAGGGCAACCATTTAGCTGATCAGGCTGCTAAGCTAGCGGCCAGGGATCTGCAGGAAGTGGATGAAGAAGTGTCCGGACAAGAAGAAGAAGAAGTTCCTATTTTTGCTCTGCAAACTCTTCCTACTGATTTGCGAATTTTGCGAGAACAGCAAGCTGCAGTCACTCCTGAAGAAATCCAGAAATGGAAAAAGAAAGGAGCTGTCCAAAAGGACGGAGTATATTACAACAACTTCAAATTTTGTCTTCCCAGGAATTTATATCCAGCAGTTGTCCAATGGGCACATGGGCCTGCACACCTGTCAAAAGAATTGATGGCCGCCCTCATACAGAAGTATTATGAAGCACCTGGAATTACAACATTGATCAATAGTTTCTGCAAGGCCTGTGTCATTTGTGCAAAATGCAATCCAGGAAAACCAATCAAGGTGCCTGCAAAACACCTGGCAAAGCCCATGTACCCCTTCCAAAGAATTCAAATTGACCACATCCAAATGCCCAAGAGTGGGCCCCATGAATATGCACTAGTCATAGTGGACATGTTCTCAGGATGGCCAGAGGCCTACCCAGTGACCAATATCACTGCAAAAACAACCGCAAGACGCCTACTTACAGAGATAGTATGTAGGTTCGGACTCCCAGAAGTCATTGAAAGTGATCAAGGCCCAGCTTTTACAGCAACAGTGACTAAAGAAATTTGGACTGCTCTAGGGGTGACTCTAGCCTTCCACACCCCTTACCACCCACAAAGTAGTGGTAAAGTAGAGCGCATGAATGGCACTCTAAAAGCCAGAATGTTAAAAATGTCACAAGAAACAAAAATGCCCCGGCCAGAAAGCCTGTCAATAGCTTTATTTAGTGTTAGGCACACACCTAGAGGGAAGCATTCACTGTCCCCATATGAGATTTTATTCTGGACAGCACCCAGACTAGGTTGTTATTATCCGCAGCAGTTACAGCTCCAATCAGATGTTTTAGTAGACTATGTAACTGAACTTGCAAGTGCCTTAAACAAAATACATGCCCAAGTTTTCTCTTCAATTCCAGATCCCGATTTGGATACAGGTACCCATAACCTGCTTCCCGGAGATTGGGTTCTAGTCAAGAAGTTTGTGCGGAAAAATACCCTGGAACCAAGATTTGACGGCCCATTCCAAGTTCTCCTGATTACCGCAACCTCCGTCAAACTGGCCGGTAGGCCAAATTGGATCCACGCTTCCCACTGCAAGAAGTCCCCTGCCCCAGAGGAAGCAGATACCGCACAAGCATGTACCTCTGGTACACCTTCTCCTTAATTAGCCTCATAAAGGCCCAGCAAGTAGCCATCACCAAAGATGTTAGTGGGTACACCTTCTGGTACAATTCATCATGCACCCATGTGGCTACTTATACCTTTGATTACTGTGATATTGTAGAATGCCCATTTCCCACATCACAAATCCAGAGTATCTATAGAGATATCCCTCACTCAAAAGACCCATATGTTTGTGTAGTTGACAAGCAATGGGGGCACAATTGTGACCATTGGGGGGCGGCGGGATGGAATGCCGGGCCTACCTGGGGTTACAAACCAAAAAGTGCCTTATCTAAAGTAGATGATCATGGTAGATCCCTTCTCCAGAGAATGACTTTGAGAAAGCCTGGGGGGGGGTACACCAATGAAATTAATCCTTAACATTGAGCATCCAAGCCCCACGGATGCAGACCAGTATGTGATGGGAATGTATTGGAAAAAGGGTTCCTACCGTAAATTAGGGCATTTCTACCTCAAAGATATGTGCAACTCTTCTGAGTGGCAAGGGGCCACCCATATGGTCCCTAACCCATTAAAACCCCATATCCAGACCTTTCAAGACATGATGGCCATTGCTAACCCCACCTTTGAAGATACCATGGCCGCTGAAACAGGTTTTAATGATGTTAACCTATGGTTAGAATGGATGAAATACAATGCTAATAAGCATAACAAGACCGCATGCTATGTGTGTGGCGGTGCCCGGCCTCACCTGGGTACTGTGCCTTTAATCCTGCCAGTAGATATAGAAGAATGTGTTTTAAGCCTTTTTGCCTATCACTATGATTTTAACAGGTCCATATGTATAGCATGGACAAAGGAGTATCCTCTCCTAACCAAGGATGTCAAACCCCCAGATGGTATTACCGTGTATAAAGGTAATTACACTTGTTATGCTAATTATGATGGAATTGGTAGATTCTTGGGTAACTTCTCTAAGGGGTATTGTGCTACCTACAGAAATGTCTCTATGAACTTGTTGCAATTTCACACCAGGTCATTAGGAGATATTTACTGGTTGTGTGGGGATTTACAGCTAAGATCCAGAATGGACAAAGAGTGGTGGGGGGAGTGTACTCTGGCTAAAGCCATTATGCCTATACATATCATCTCTGACACACACCTCGTCACCCATGAGTCCAGGCACACTAAGGTTAAGCGTGACGCCCCAGTGAAAGGAAGTTTTGATCCTCATGTTTATATTGATGCCATTGGAGTGCCTAGGGGGGTGCCCAATGAGTTTAAAGCAAGAGATGAAGTTGCTGCAGGATTTGAATCACTTTTTGCCATAGTTACCACGAACAAGAATTTAAATTGGATAAATTACATTTATTATAATCAACAACGTTTTGTTAATTATACCAGAGACGCCCTCCAGGGGTTGGCCGAACAGTTGCAGGCCACATCCCAAATGGCTTTCCAGAATAGAATGGCCTTAGATATGATCTTAGCCGAAAAAGGAGGGGTTTGTAAAATTTTGCCCGACACCATGACATGTTGTACCTATATCCCGGAAAACACAGGCCCTAATGGTAAAGTTACATTAGCCATAGAAAAATTAAATGACCTGTCTGAAGAGTTAAAAAGGAATTCTGGGATAAAAGATCCCTGGGAAAGATGGTTTGGTTGGATGACAGGATGGCAAAAGGCTTTAATGCATATTGGTATGGCAATACTAATTTTTCTTTTTCTCTTTGCTCTTCTCTTTTGTTGTATCCTCCCATGTCTGAGAAAATCCCTCATGAAGACTGTTGACCAAGCGGCACCCACTTTCACTCATCTTGAAGTTGATGACCAAGATTTACAAGACATCAACTCACCCTGTATACCGCTGCAAACAATCCCTTTTGTTGATAAAGTGCAGGAATTCTAGGAAGGGACCAGCTTAGGGACAGCATCTGTCAGTGAATGGTAAAGGCCCCGTGTGGAGAAGTGGTGGGTTAGCTGCCATGGGACACCCATGGGTGTGAAGTGTTCGAGAGCCATGCTGACGGATGAGTTAGCCTATCAGGGTCAGATCTAGGGACAGTCTTGCACTTTGCATTAACACCTAGCTAGCGGCCACGGGGTTTCTGTGCCTTTGGGTTAACACGTCTTCCTGGTACTAACTCAATAAAGTTTTATCTCTTAGAATCTAACATTTCATAGGGGGGACTGATGTGGGATTATTTAAAAATCCTTATTGTACTCGTATTGAATTATTGCACTAACCCCATTTTAACCTCATACTGTGAATCCTCCATTTTGTCCCTCCTAACCTGACTTCTTCATTCCTCCATTTTGTCCTCATAACCTAACTTCTTCATTTTAAAAACTACATTACTTGACAGAATTTCCCAGCATATCTAATACAATAGACAAAGACTGTATTTTCTATAAAGACATGATTAACTCAGGAACTGCTGACTTTCCCTTAACTTGCAACATAGTATAATTTGAAGGCCATGAGAACACAGTAGTAATGAAATGTTCTATTCATAAGAGACCTTGCACCTGGCCACGAGGCCTGAGATCACCGACCGTGTAAAATGACGCTCAAGACCCCCTTATCCCCACCCGTGTCCAGAACAATCCCACCTCTCGGTGGGTGGGCACGGGACTAACCACTTAGTTTTTGAGCCAATTAATAATATTGATAGGTGGACACTAATCCCGACACTTAACAATTAATCCAATTAATGATGTTTATTTGCTGATATTCTAATAATCAATGATGACGCAAAATGCCTCTTAAAAGGGCCTGCGCGCCCGCTTTTTAATCACTTGCCAATACATTTTCTCGAAGTTATTTTAACCTGAACCTTGTGTGTCAGACTTAATTACTTCAGCGTATATACGCAATTCAATTTTATTAATTTGGACAGGAACAGATAGACATTTAAACATTTTGGTTTACTGCTAAAAAGTACCATAACATAAGTATTGATCATGCTATTAAATAGGTTAAAGACAGAAGCACCATCTAGGGTAAGCGTTGAACTACACTATTAGCTATATAGCTTCAGGATGTCTATGTGGTGGAATCTCGGTAAAAATAAATTTAGTAGGCCGAGATTACCACGTGGCATGTGTACGTGCATATGCTGACGTATCGATCAGTTGGTTGCACGTGGCAAGATACGATCAGTAGTGTACGGAGCATGTGCGAGAATACAGGATGTAGTATTCCCCTCCTCCATTGTGCTGGACAGGCCATGCGGTCAAGCAGGAAGTTAATTCTTATTTGTATTGATTGGTCAAGAGAATGTGCGGGTGGAGCTTAATATGGGAGGAGTTATGTGCCTATATAAGGAGCCTGCACTATTGTCCGGGGCTCAGAACTTGTTGTATTTTGGTGACATTAGTCCCTCTGAGTCCCGATCGGTGAACCGAATAAAGAATCTCTTCCTTCCTGAAGAAACCTGTGTCCATCTCTCTGTGCTTGGCTTCCGTCAGTTTCTCCGGTATCATCTATATTTATATTTTTATATAATAAATATCTAAAAAGACAAAACGTTATTGCTTCCAAGACAATCCTTATTATATATTGTATTCTCAATTATTTATATATGTTAAATAGAGGATCTCTTACTAACTATATAAAATTATGGCTAAGATATCTGTATGGTTAGCCCTACTAAGTTCTATGCTTTAAGACGTTATAGTGGTAAATAAGGGAACCAGCCGCGATTACAACATGCTTCTCCCTATATGAGCAGCAGAAGTGGCGCTCATAGAGAATGAAAAAGGATGGCGTCCCAGCTGGGCAAGTATGGCACCATAACCACTACAGAAGCCTGTTTTGGTTATGGTACATGAGGTTTCACTTTTACAAAAGGGGATATTCTGCTAAGCAGACATTAAAGGACCACTCTAGGCACCCAGACCACTTCAGCTTAATGAAGTGGTCTGGGTGCCAGGTCCAGCTAGGGTTAACCCATTTTTTTATAAACATAGCAGTTTCAGAGAAACTATGTTTATTAATGGGTTAAGCCTTCCCCCAAATCCTCTAGTGGCTGTCTCATTAACAGCCGCTAGAGGCGCTTGCGTGATTCTCACTGTGAAAATCACAGTGAGAGCACGCAAGCGTCCATAGGAAAGCATTGTAAATGCTTTTCTATGTGACCGGCTGAATGCTCGCGCAGCTCTTGCCGCGCGTGCGCATTCAGCCGACGGGGCGGAACGGAGGCGGAGAGCTCCCCGCCCAGCGCTGGAAAAAGGTAAGTTTTACCCCTTTTCCCCTTTCCAGAGCTGGGCGGGCGGGGGACCCTGAGGGTGGGGGCACCCTCAGGGCACTATAGTGCCAGGAAAACGAGTATGTTTTCCTGGCACTAGAATGGTCCTTTAAGGTGGTGCTCTCCCCTCTCATTAATATATATTTATAGATCTTTCTATATGACCAAAATAACGCACAGCCCAGATATATAGATAAGCAGAGATGCTTGTGACACACAGTAACAGGAGATGGATGGCTTACTAGCTGACACAGTGATGGGAAAATCACGCCGAACATTTATAAATCCCACAAACAAAAAAGGAATAAATAATAATAATATAGTATTTTCTCCCTGGTCTCCCTTCGATCCTGCGCCATTACAAGAATGACAGCAAACGCGAGCCTTCACGGGGTGTGGAAACATCACAAGGGGGCGGAGCCTGCCGCACGGAGGTTTGCGCGAGCCAAATGTCATAGCCTGGATCCACCACGTGACGTCCTCTCAGTTATCGACAAAGCGAAACCATCCGCTCTAGACTGCTAGCCCCGCCCACTGACAAGCTGCCATCCAATGCGGTTACGCTGAGAGAAGGAGCGCGCGCTTGGGCTATGTAGTGTCGTAATGCCCACTCTACCCACAATGCAGTGTGGTTGTGACTCCTGGCTCGGAGGGAGTTGTCGTTGTTATTATAGTTTATAATACACACTGGCAGGGTCCCTCTGGGTGTGCTGTTTAACTGATGTGAGCCGAGTCCCGTTCAGACAGTACATTAACTGGAATAGGACTAGAAAGTGATGGTTTTGCCCACACGCAACATGGCCGCCGGAGTGTTTCGGTCTGGTTAGTGTCGGGCGGCGGAGGAGGAATTTGAAGTGAGCGAGAGGGAAGCTCCGGTGATCTGGTAACGGAGAGTGGGGCTGTGAGATAGGTGCAATGGCAGCTCCGCTGGCCAAGAGGAAGTCTGATGGGCGCAAGGTGTTCACTGGCAGACCCGAGCCGAACCCGCAGCTCGTGGAGGGGGCTATTGTCAGAATCAAAATGGAAAACTTTCTGTAAGTCACCGGGATGGGAGAGTATGAGCGCTACATGTGGGTGGGCAGGACCTGGAAAGTGCTGCTGTGGAGTATGTAGCATTCACATGCTTCAGGAGGAGACTGGCTATTCAGGGTCTCAATGGAGTGCTTTGATTTCCCACCTGCAGCTCATACAGGTCACATGGCGAAACACACCGAGTTTACCCATTAGTATCCAGAACATGGCAGATATGACACATTGAATATTAATTGTCATACCCCCTCTTCTTTCTTAGTTTAACCTAGTTTAGGACATTATGTTGACCTGTCGAGATAAATGTGATGTGTTTCCAGCAAACATTTCAGGTTAGTGTTAGCTGAGACTTGGCCAGTGAATAATGTGTAACGCTGGCATGCTCACACAAAGTAAAGACTTCTCTTTCTACATATTGGGGCAGACTGGAAGTACCCAAAAGCGCTAAGCAAGTGTCTATGATCTATTTGTAAATAATTTGACAGCTTACTGTGGTACCAGAGAACTCCGGGCACAAGTCACCACTGAGCACATTAGCGGTTATGATGCTCAGACCATCTCATTTGTGTTTTTACTGCAGTGGAATGAGTGGACAGGTGTTTATTAGGTATGTTTGGCACAATAAGTTAGATGGTGTTCCAGGTTTGGGTGAGAGTTATTGTGGTATGAAGAGGTCATTAGTGAAACTGCTATAGTAGGACTGATTTTGGTGACATTATATATATATATATATATATCTATATCTTTAAAAATGAACACTATAGGGTCAGGAAATCAAACCTGTATTCCTGGCCCTATAGTGTTAAAACCACCATCTAGGCACCTCCCCCCACACACCTCCTGTGCCTCCCTAAATATAGTAAAATCTTGGCATTTTTCACACACAAACAAATATGAACGCTAACTTTGGACAGTGTTTGTGACCAAGTGACTACTAAAAAAGACTGGACGTACCCCATTTGCAATACTTTCAGTTGTATACTATTGTAAATGGTATGCCATCATGGCGGTAATTCTCGTTCCTGGGCTACCATATGGTCTCAAAGGCAACGTAACCATTAAATGTAACGTGCTATATTTGACCCTGTAACTTCCCAAAACACCATAAAACCTGTACATAGGGGTGTACTGTTTTACATGTGAGACATCGCTGAATACAAATGTGTATTTTAGTGCAGTAAAAGCAAACGGTATTATGACATTCAGTTAAAATGTCATGTAGAATTTAAAGTGTGTGTGTATGTGTGTATATATCTCCCATTTTTTTTGTTTTTTACATTTTATTCATATTAAATTGTTTCACAGCTAAATATTTGTTAAATGAAAACCCTGTTTCCCCTGAATAAAATATTTATTTATAAAATATTTTACCAGGAAAGATGCATTGAGATTTCTCTCGTTTTCAAGTATGTCCTGGGATAAATAATAAGTGTGGGTGCACTTAATATGGAAGAGGTGAATTAGTTTAACAGACATATAGTCAATTTCCAGGTTTAGTTTTGATCACAATGTGTTCATTTGGCTCAGGGTTAAAAGGACTGAGACAGTTGTACAAGTTCAGATCAAAATGTAAACAAAACCTTGAATTTGCTCCATATGTCTGTTCAACCGTAATTCACCTCTTTCATATTAAATGCACCCACGCGCTTTATATATAATTTTGTTCAGGAGAAACAGGGCTTTTATTTATATAGATATATCTATCTATATCTATATTATCTATATATATATATATATATATATATATATATATATATATATATATAATTATCTATATCTCACTATAGCTTCAGCAGCTCACCTTAAAGGGAATCTCCAGTGCCAGGAAAACTATCCGTTTTCCTGGCACTGGAGGGTCCCTCTCCCTCCCACCCCCCAATCCCCGGTTACTACGCGCCGCTCCTCCTCTTCATTGCGTTGGCCGGTGGGCGAGACTGATCCTGCCCACCGGCCGAGGAGACCTAATGCGCATGCGCGGCAATGCCGCGCATGCGCATTACGTCTCCCCATAGGAAAGCATTGAAAAATAATTTCAATGCTTTCCTATGGGGAAATGAGCGACGCTGGAGGTCCTCACACAGCGTGAGGACGTCCAGCGACGCTCTAGCACAGAAAACCTGTGCTATGAAGCAGGAAGTGCCCTCTAGTGGCTGCCAAACTCTGTGAAACCCCAGAAAGCGCCTATATGGGCGGTCTGGTAGCCAGTAGAGACAGTCTAAACACTACAATGTAAACATTACAGTTTCACTAAAACTATATTGTAGGACTAATGGGGACAGTGCCCCCAGACTGTTTCAATAAGATGAAGTTGTCTGGGAGCCGATAGTGTCCCTTTAAGGGGTTAAGATATTAAAAAAAAAATGTAGTGACTGTTATTCTTTAACAATTGGTTTAATAAAGCTAATTTTATTTTAATTGTTTACTCCTCGTACTTCTTGGAAAGGATAATTTATATCCTCCTCACTACTAAAATCAATAATTAATTGGTGTTGACCCTTTTGTTTTGCTCTAGTAAGCTACTGAATACTAGGAACACTATAGTGCAGGAATCACGCTTTAGGTCGCCTCCCCCCTCTAAGTGGACATTAAAGGCTTAAAATGTACCTTTTCTCCCTCACCTCAATGGCTGAAATCATCAGTCTGTATGATCTCAGTCAATACCCATAGAAAAAGCATTGGCAGGATATTGCACATGCACCAGTCTGCATCTCTTCGTAGAGATTCATTGATTTAATGCATCTCTATGTGGAGTGTTCAACCTCTATGTGGAGTGTTCAGCCTCAGATATTCAGTGTCGAGATGCTGAACACTGGTGCAGCAAACTGTGCAGCAGTGGACTAGGAAGCACCTCTTGTTATGGTCTCAGTTACTGTCACTAGAGTTTTTCCTAGGCAGCAATGTAAACTCTGAATTTTATCAGAAAAGACAGTTTTTACAGTGTTAAAACTGCAGGGACATGCTTTAGACACCAGAACCACTACATTAAGCTGTAGTGGTTCTGAGGATTATAGTGTATCTTTAATTATGCTCTAATTTTTATTTTTATTTTAAATCTATATGAAATTAAAAATGATATTTATTTTCTTCTTTCAAGAACCTATGACTTGTGTGAAGTGTTTCCTGGTTCCCATTTAAACATGATTGTTGGTGCTAATGGAACAGGGAAATCCAGCATTGTTTGTGCAATTTGCCTTGGATTGGCTGGGAAGACCTCCTTTATTGGTCGAGCGGACAAGGTACGTAGACTTTGTTCATACAAGGTGGAGCCCACCGTCCAAAGTAAAATAATTTTTTTTTATTTATTTGTTTAAATTAAAATCAATTCTTATTCATAAATGGTTTAGCAGAGTAGAGGAAAGCTGCAAATTTGAGGAGTTAGCACCCAGTTTGACACACTGACACACTGACACACTGACACACTGACACACACACACACACACTTCTTTTTGCATGCTATGTTAGAAGCAAATCCATAAAAGAGTATATCCAGTTGTCAGTTTGCACATTGTTATTGTACATGTTACGTATAATGTGTATGCTTATTGATACTATCAATGGGGGAAAAAATGTCATCCTTTTGTCTCCACTCACAGGACAAATGGGTTGGAAACTTAAATCTTGGAAGGCACTTTAGAATATAGAATACAAAACACTACATTAAAAGGATAATATGAGGATTAAGAGAAATCGATTATACATATCAGGGATCTTCACCATTTCCTAATTCTGGTAATACATAGGTTAAACTGTATATTAATATAAAACCAAAGGCAATTTGGGGATAGAGCTAAACATCTACAAAAAAAATATACGTACAGTAGTTGAATAAAATTATGGCATGAATGTCAGAAACAATTTTAAAAGCTCTCACAAAATGTAAAGCAATAATAAGCTGCAGAGTGCCTTACTAATGTTATGAGGCTAGATACAACCAAACTATCAGTCAGCCAAAGGGAATAATAACCTTTCCAACTACCTTCATTAACTCCAGCAGTAAAGCAAAGCTAAAAGTATTTTATTGGTGCGATATATTCAAACAACGTGTTTTATATATATATATATATATATATATATATAATTACATTTTAAATATCCCATAAGTTTTAAAATATACGATTGGTAAATGAAGTTATTTAAAGAAAACCTAATTCAATAAATATTGATAAGCTAAAGCTCATATATAAATTGTATACCCTATTTAAAAGAAAAGGTGGAAGACAGAATGAACCGCTCAAAGGAAGTGTTACCCAACTGCTGAGTCACAAATTAAAGTGGAGGTCTAGAAATATTTAAAGAATGAATCTTGCTGGAGGGATTAGGGCACAATTGGTTCTGCCTTTTCTTGTGAGTATGCTTTTAATGTAACTTGTGGTTGCTGAAGAAGTCCTAATCGGAAGAGATGCATTGGACCAAGATTCTTGTGTTTAAATACATTATTGTGCCAATAAATACTTTTAGCTATACTGCTGTATCCTGCTGGAGTTCCTGAGAGCGGTTGGAGAGGTTATTCCACCAGGCTGACCTATCGTTTTGGGTTCATCGAGCCCCTCAAAATACCAGGGCAGGCATGTTGGAGCTTATATTTTCTACACGAGTGCATTTGAACTTGCTTGTAATGTTCATGCAATAAAGCTATTGTACATTACCACAATATTAAAATCACTGCGAGATGAAGTGAATAATATTTATTATATTGTTACAATGACATCTGTCAATGGGTGGGATATATATGGCAGCAAGTGTAGTAATTTCTTGTTGGAAGCAGGAAAAATGAGTGTCTTTGACAAGGGCCAAATAGTGAGGGCTAAAAAAACATGGTCAAAACCTCTTCAAAACAGCAAGTCTTAGGTTCTCCCAAATAGCAGTGATTCGTAGTTACCAAAAGTGGTGCAAGGAAGGACAACCGGTGAAATGTCATCAGGGTCATGGGCACCCAAGGCTCATTGATGCATGTGGGGAGTGAAGGCTAGCCTGTCTGCTCCGATCACACAGAAGAGCTACTGTAACTCAAATGCTGAAAAATGTAATGTTGTTGACCATGATCGAAACGTGTCGGAACACACAGTGCATTGCAGTTTGCTGCATAGCCGCAGGCTGGTCAGAGTGCCCATGATCACCCCTGTCCATCTCTATAAGTGCCTTCGATCGGGACGTGAGAGTCAGAACTGTACCAAGGAGCCATGGGAGAAGGTTGACTGGTCTGATGAGTCATGTTTTCTTTTAGATAAGTGGGGTGACCCGGTGTGTGCATGGGAAAGAGATTGCAGCAGACTGACGGAGGCAATGTTCTCCTGGGAAACCTTGGGTCCTGGCATTTATGTGGATGTTACTTTGGCATGTACCAACTATCTAGAGATTGTTGCTAATCACGTGCACCCTTTCATGGCAATAGTGTTCCCTCAGAGCCGTGGTCTATTTCAGTGTGTGAAAAAAAGACCAACAGTGTGTCAACGCTATAGGATATAACACATACAGTATGGCAGCACTCAATCCCAGTGATACAAAAGTATACACAAAATACAGACAAATAGTTACCACAAAAGCGTGCTAAACTGATATTTACCAGAACCCTATCAGCCCTGGCTCTGGGTTTGCAATGCTCCATTTGAGAGGGAACATTCCCACACTGATAGAACTCCAAGTGGTGTGCTCACTGGAAACTGGTAGAACTGGGCAATATAAGAGAGAGAGATCCAATTGAATGGTATCAAATACAATTTATTAAACAACGGTTAAAAACTCTTACTTTGCGAGTGGTGGGTTATGCTGACATAGCTACCCACATAAAAGCATGTAAAACCGCAGATAGAAAGTCACTTCCTGGTTTCGTCCATCCTGATCACGTGATCACTTCCGGGTCCGCCTCTGTTGTGACGTATTTCGCCCGCCTCCACAGGCTTCCTCTGACAACGTCATGGACATCCAGCCCTTTCTTTTAAGTGTCTCACTCCTCCCCCTCTGTTATTTCATTGGTCCGGGGGCGTGGTTTCCTCGTAAAGGCTGGTTTCATTCTTCCTCTATGGCAGGGGTTCTCAACCTTGTCCTCAAGGACCCCCTACCAGTCCAGGCTTTAGGGATTACCTGGGTGTGTCTAAGGTGTTTAGAAAAAGAAAAAAAAACACCTTAAAGTCTAAGGTGTTTTTTTCCCTTTTTTCTAAACACCTTAGACACACCCAGGTAATCCCCAAATCCTGGACTGGTAGGGGGTCCTGAGGACTGGGTTGAGAACCCCTGCTCTATGGGAATCTAATGTCCCGCCTACCTTTGCATATATATGTTTAATCAGGAAACCAATATTTAAGGGCTAGTGTCCAACCTACTATTGCACATAATTACTAAATTAAACACACAGAATGCCATATATAAGTTTGCCTTTATGTTGAAACTATATTGGTACAGAAATATTGAAAAATTATATCATAAAATTCAAGATAAATTCAGTATACAGCTTATGTAAGCAGAGACTCCACTTAGAGATCCAAATGTAGACAGCTAATTGTTAATTATCAAGGATATCTCTGTATTATAATTAAAGAATAGGTATTGCTGAGTCCAAATACAGAATTTAAAGGGATATTCACCTCCATAATATCGCACCTTATTATTACGTATGGTTTAGCGACCCAATATGATATGAGGGTCTATATTTATCCTAAAAGGATACTAAATCTAAACTTTAATTGTCTTTCAGTGTGTTTTGCACTGCGTGTGTGGTATAGATGGTTTGTGTAACTATACTTGAGATAGATATATATCTATAGCTCTAATACTTGCTGTATGTAAGCCTTATGCAAACACGCATATCTTAATTTTATGTTCAGCTTTAAATGGCATCAGGTTCTTTAGAGACCGGGTGATTAACCATAACCATTTTTATTGCATTTGTGTCACACCAGACAAACCTGATTCATTTGATTCTATGCTAATTTTACATCCTCTTAAATATTGACAGACCATGGATAGTATGTAATCTCTAATACTGTATAACCTTCAGTATTCTTAAATGGTAAATGAATAAATGTAAAAGTAGTTAACATTTAAAAAAAAAATATATATATATATATATATATATATATATATATATATAAAAATTGTATTATAATTGGAGTTTTGTATTTGAAACTACAAGTTATCCACCTTTTCCTGTGCTTACTGTGCATCACATCTTTCATCCATCATAAACATTGGGTAAATGGAGAAGTTATTTATGGGGTAAAACCATTTTACTGTAATGGTGGACCTAAATTTTAGCGATAAATCTAGAAGTCGGAGTAACCCCACCCCTTTTTTTAAATGCATAAAGTAGAACCATGTGCTTCCACAAATTTATAGCTTGCAGAAACACTGGGCGAATCTTTCAGAGATCAGTAAGCCTTTCCAATCAGCTCTTATTGTCTGTGCATATTTCTTTTCCTATAAACCCTGTCCAACAGAGGTTTATGGGATAAGTTCATGTTCTTTCCACTCATCACGTAATATGAGTAGATCTGCTCAATGAGCAGATAGAAACCATATCACCCTGTTCACAGCCCCTTTGACAGTGAAATGGACTATATGCTGCTGGGATGAATTACAAACTTGTGCTGCATGTTGTGCTGTTGCACACCCAACGAGGACTAAGAGGCTGGTTGAGGGACCTTATTTTGTACAAAGCAAACTAACACTTTTCTTTTTTTTTTTTTCCTCTTCTCAGGTTGGATTTTATGTGAAACGTGGGTGCCAGAAAGGGATGATTGAAGTAGAACTGTAAGAATATTTTTTTTTTCTTGTTGTTTTATGGTGTACTTTAAGTTCCGTTTTTATTGAACAATATAAGTGTAATAACCATATGGGAATCGTGCTGTAACAAACACCCTTCAAGTAGGAGTCCATCATGCTTACAGCAAACATTCACCGATAAAGGAGCACAAGTTAGAGGGATATGAATAGCGGGAAAATTGGTAAGGAGGTGAGACAAGGGGTAACAGAGTATCAGAATTTTAGTGTAGTGGGATAGAAGACTAGCAGCCTTTGGAAGGAGCAGGGAATTTTACAATTTGAGAAAAACAGTGAAGGACACGATAGTTGAGTCAAAATGAGGGAGATGGCAAATGTAATTTTTACGGTCCTGTTCTAGTAGTGTCACATAGTAAGTATGAATTACCATATATTAATTAGTATACAATTATTACTTTGCATATTCTTTTTTTTTTTTTTTTATATTTTTATTTCTAGGTATAAGCCTTCGGGTAATGTGGTGATAACACGTGAAATGCAGGTTGCAAACAATCAGTCAACATGGTCTTTAAATGGTAAAAGTGTTCCTCTTAAAATGGTTGAGGAGACTGTGGCTTCCCTGAATATTCAAGTAGGAAATCTTTGCCAATTTTTACCACAGGTATGTGTCTCTTTAAAAAAAAAAAAGGTTTATTTAACAATTTGTAAGGTTTTTTCATGATCTGAATTATATATTTCCTATCTTGTAAATATTACTTTGTTGCATCAAACATTCTTTGTTTTAATTGTATACATTACAACTGCAGTTTGTCACGTATGTATGTGTGTGTATGTATATATGTGTGTATATATATTTGTGCTCGGAATTTAAATACGTAATGAATAGTAACTGTGAGCAAAGTTGGTTGTGGTGTGCCGAAAAACCAACGTACGAGTGGGCCTGTAAATAAAAGAGGGCCCACCAAGGAGAATGTTCCCACCCACCTACACCCTGTTATAATTACATTCTCCTTGGTGGGCCCTCTTTTATTTACAGGCCCACTCGTACGTTGGTTTTTCGGCACACCACAACCAACTTTGCTCACAGTTACTATCCATTACGTATTTAAATTCCGAGCACAAGTTAAAAGGCCTGAACTTGTGGAGGCCTGAATTTGTGGGAGGAGTAAGTCCCCTACTTAAACTCCCAGCCCCTACTCACCTCTGCCGTTCAGCTGATTGTTCCCACCCACCTACACCCTGTTATAATTACAATCAGCTGAACGGCAGAGGTGAGTAGGGGCTGGGAGTTTAAGTAGGGGACTTACTCCTCCCACAAATTCAGGGAGTTTTAGGTGTAGGTGGCAAAAGGAGGCAAAAGCCACCATGGTTTGAATAGAGAAGTCACCTTGTAGACCGAACTCTGCAGTGAATTTATTAAATATATTAAGTGCCCTATTGTAAGTGATAGCCGTGTTTGGTGATAATGCTTGGTGAGTGAGTGCTCTAGCGTGGTTCAAGAGTGTGCTTAATCCAGGATTAGCTCGTGGAACCGTGGTGTCCTGGATGGTTGTAGGTGAGCCGTTGGGAGTGCCTGAGAAAATGCCTGAAATTGAGAACGAGAAAGAGCGTCAGCGGCCGTGTTGTGAATCCCCGGGATGTGAAAACAAACTAAGTGAAACTGGCCGGATGCTGCCAACCAGGTCAGCTTGCGAATCAGCCGCATGATGGTTAGGGAAGATGATCGCCCTTTGTTCACGATTTCGCAAGCTGCCGAGTTATCAGAGTAGCATTTGACTGCCTTGCCAGACCAGAGATGACCCCAGGTGTGTGCGGCCGCCACAATGGGATAGATTTCAAATAAAGCTGAGGTCTCTCTGAATCCTGGCAAGGCATCCGTCTCAGTGGGCCAGTGGTTCCCGAAAATGGCTGCAAAACCGGTATTGGCTGCTGCGTCTGTGTGGATGATGGGTGAAGAGGTGGAGAGAGGGGGAATAAACATGGAGATTCCATTCCAGTCTTTCAAAAACTTCCCCCACATAGCTAGGTCAGCCTTGGCGTGGGGGTCCAAAGAAACTGTGCCAGAGTCCGGAACTCCGTGCA